>NW_016107917.1:453781-456113 GCF_001604975.1 Cebus imitator | reverse complement strand
TTTTTTGAGACAGAGTCTCACTCTGTTGCCCAGACTGGAATGCAGTGGCTTCATCACAGCTCATTGCAGCTTTGACCTCCTGGGCTCAGGTGATCCTCCTGACTCAGCCTCCTGAGTAGCTGGAACTACAGGTGCACACCACCAGGTCCAGCTAATATTTGTATTTCTTGTTGAGATGCAGTTTTGCGGCCAGGCGCAGTGGCTCACGCCTGTAATCCCAGCACTTTGGGAGGCCGAGGTGGGCAGATCACCTAAGGTCAGGAGTTCACCATGTCGGCCAGGCTGGTCTCAAATTCCTGACCTCAGATGATCCACCCACCTCGGCCTCCCAAAGTGCTGTGATTACAGGCGTGAGCCACTGCACCCAGCCTGGTTACTGTTATAAAAGAAATACATCTGGTTTCATGGAAGGTCTGGGATTTCCCAAACTGGAGCTTTTATATCCTTAAGATGAATATATATTTTGTTTTTGACTAGGCCAAGAGTGGCCACAGTTGGTAAATTTGTATATGTATCAGCCACATATGAAAGGCTCTAACATAGAATGGGCAGATATTTCAGGAGAAGGAAGAGTGTAGCCTGCAATTTATCTGATTTTCAGCCTTGTTACCATTATTGCATACTACTTTATACTCCGTGGTAGTATACTGTTAGACTCAATTCTTTTTTTGGTGGGGGCAGAGTCTCACTCTGTTGCCAGGCTGGAGTGTGCTGGCGCGATTTCTGCTCACTGCAACCTCTACCTCCTGGATTCAAGCAATTCTTGTGCCTCAGGCTCCGAGTAGCTGGGATTACAGGCACACACCACCACACCCAGCTAACTTTTGTATTTTTATTTTTTATTTATTTATTTTTTTTTTTCTAAGATGGGGTTTCACCATGTTGGCCAGGCTGATCTTGAACTCCTGACCTCAGGTGATCCACCCACCTCGGCCTCCCAAAGTGCTAGGATTACAGACGTGAGCCACCGCGCCCGGCAACTTTTGTATTTTTAGTAGAGATAGGGTTTCACCATGTTGACCAAGATGGTCTCAATCTCATGACCTGATCTGCCTGCCTCAGCCTCCCAAAGTGCTGCAATTACAGGCGTGAGCCACCGCACACAGCCTACTCAATTCTACTACTTGTTATTTGCCATTATAAATCACCCCCAGCTACATGGGAGTCTGAGGCAGGAAAATCGCTTAAACCCAGGAGGCAGAGGTTGCAGTGAGCTGAGATCGTGCCACTGCACTCTGGCCTGAGTGACAGAGTGAGACTTTGTCTCAAAATAATAATAATAAATATTTTCCTGACTAATCTGTAAAAAAGAAAAAGAAAAAATAATAAATAAATAAATCATTCCTAAAGTGCTGTAAGCACTATAAAATATGTAAAAATGCAGTCCTTGTGCTTGGGAGGACGCTTTCATTTAAGTGTACATTGTTTTGTTTCTGATTACAAAATTATAAATAAATGTCTACTGTAAAAATTTTGGAAAGCACAGAAAGTCTGATGAAGTAAGCAATAATTGTTTATATTCCATCACTGGGAGATGACCACTGCTATTTTCGCTCTGTTGCCCAGGCTGGAGTGTAGTGGTGTGATCTCGGCTTACTACAACCTCTGCCTCCTGGGTTCAATCAATTCTCCTACTTTAGCCTCCCAGGTAGCTGGGACTATGGGCACATGCCACCATGCCCAGCTAATTTTTACATTTTTAGTAGAGACGATGTTTCACTATGTTGGTCAGGCTAGTTTCAAACTCCTGACCTCAAGTGATCTGCCCGTCTCAGCTTCCCAGAGTGCTGGTTACAGGTGGGAGTCACCTCATCCAGCCCTGTTTGTTTTTGAGACAGGGTCTCTGTCACCCAGGCTGGAGTGCAGTGGCATGATCATGGCTAACTTCAACCTTGACCTTCCAGGCTCAAGTCATCCTCTCACCTCAGCCTCCCAAGTAGTTGGGAGGACAGGTACATGCCATCATTCCCAGCTATTTTTTGTTTTTCATTTCGTAGAGATATAGCGTTACTATATTCCAACTTGGCCTCCCAAGAATTTGGGATTACAGATGTGAGCCACCGCTCCTGGCCATGGATTCTTTTTTTTTTTCTTTGAGATGGAGTCTCGCTCTGTCATCCAGGCTGAAGTGCTGTGGCACAGTCTCGGCCCACTGCAACCTCTGCCACACAGATTCAAGCGATTCTCCAGCCTCAGCCTCCCGAGCACCTGGAATTACAGGCATGCACAACTATGCCAGGTACTTTTTGTATTTTTTGTAGAGACAGGGTTTCACTATGTTGGCTAGGCTGGTCTCAAACTCCTGACCTCAGGTAATCCACCCCCCTCAGCC
>NW_016107917.1:450251-452708 GCF_001604975.1 Cebus imitator | reverse complement strand
TTGAGATGGAGTCTTGCTCCGTTGCCCAGGCTGGAGTGTAGTGGCATCATCTCGACTCACTGCAATCTTGCCTCCTGGGTTCAAGCAATTCTCCTGTCTCAGCCTCCCGAGTAGCTGGGACTATAGGCGCCTGCCACCTTGTCCAGCTAATTTTTGTACTTTTAGTAGAGATGGAGTTTCACCTTGTTGGTCAGGCTGGTGTCAAACTCCTGACCTCAGGTGATCCACCTGCCTCAGCCTCCCAAAGTGCTGGGATTACAGGTATGAGCCACCATGCCTGGCCACTTTGCATATTTTCAAGGTTCATCCACATTGTAGAATATCCTATAATTCATTCTTTTCGTAGCTGAGTTATATTCCATTGTATGGATAGACCATATTTTATTTATCCATTTATCAGATAACTGGCAGTGGAAATGCTGGGTCACATGGCAACTCTATGTTTAATTGTTTGAGGAACTGCCAGACTGTCTTCCAAAATAGCTGTACCATTTTACATTCCCACTAGGAAGGTTCCAGTTTCTTCATATCCTCGTCCACACTTGTTACTATCTGACTTTGATTCTAGCCATTCTAGTGGTTAAGTGGTATCTCATTGTGGGTTTGATTTGCATTTCTCTGATAACTAATAATGTTGAGCATCCTTTCATGTACTTTGAGCTTTTTGTGTATCTTTCTTGGAGAAATGTCTATTTATAAGTTTGTCCATTTTTGAATTGGGCTATTTGTCTTTTTTTTTTCTTTTGAGATGGAGTTTCGCTCTTGTTGCCAGGCTGGAGTGCAACGGCACGATCTCAGCTCACTGCAACCTCCACCTCCCAGGTTCAAGCGATTCTCCTGACTCAGTCTCCTGAGTAGCTGGAACTACAGCCATACGCCACCACGTCTGGCTAATTTTTGTATTTTTAGTAGAGACAGGGTTTCACCATGTTGGCCAGACTGGTCTCGAACTTCTGACCTCAGGTAATCCACCCACCTCAGCCTCCCAAAGTGCTGGGATTATAGCCGTGAGCCACCGCACCTGGTTTATTTGTCTTTTTATTATTGAGTTGTAAGAGTTCTTCGTATATCCTGAATACAAGCCCCTTATCAGATGTATGATTTACAAATATTTTTTCTCATTCCATGTGGAATTTTTTTCATTTTCTTAATAATGTAATTTGAAGCATGAAAGTTTTAATTTTTTTTGCCCTCACCCCCACCCACCAAGTTTTGATTTTTTAAAGACTCCCTCCACACACACAGTTTCAATTTTGATGTGGTCCAAGTTATCTATTTTTTTCTTTTGATGTCTTTGCTTTGGGTGTTATATCTAAGAATTCACTGTCAAATTCAAGGTCATGAAGATTTATCCCTATGTTTTCTTCTAAGAGTTGTATAGACCAGGTTTTCTGGCTCACGCCTCTAATCCCAGCATTTTGGAAGACAGACGTGGTCGGATCACTTGAGGTCAAGAGTTTGAGACCAGCCTGGCCAACATAATGAAACCCTGTCTCTACTAAAAATACAAAAATTAGCCAGGCATTGTGGCACATGCCTGTAATCTCAGCCACTCGGGACTCCATCTCAAGAAAAAAAAGAAAGAAATTAGAAAATTTGAGTCCTTGGCCTGATAAGAGCTTGTTAAAAAAAAAAAGAAAAAAGAAAAGAAATAAAAGAAAAAAAGAAAGTGTGAGTCCTCCAATTTTGCTTGTTTTATTTATCAAAGTTGTTTTGGTTAAATCTGCGTCCTGGCAATTCCATATGAATTTTAGAATCAGCTTGTCAAATTCTACAGGTAACCTAGGATTCTGATAGGGATTGCATTGAATTTGTTGGTTAACTTGGGGAATATTGCCATTTTAACAACATTAGGCCTTCTGATTCACAATCACCAGATGTTTTTCCATTTATTTAGATCCCTTCCTCCCTTCCTCCCTTCCTCTCTCTCTCTCTCTCTCTTTCCTTTTCTTTCTTTTTCTGAGTTTTGCTCTTGTTGCCCAGGCTGCAGCGTAGCAGCATTATCTCAGCTCACTGCAACCTCCTACTCCCAGGTTCAAGTGATTCTCCTGCCTCAGGCTCCTGAGTAGCTGGGATTACAAGCACCCACACCACACCTGGCTGTTTTTTGTTTTGTTTTGTTTTGTTTTTTTTGTATTTTTAGTAGAGAAGGGGGGTTTCACCACGTTGGTCAGGCTGGTCTTGAACTCCTGACCTCAGGTGATCCACCCACCTCGGCCTCCCAAAGTGCTAGGATTACAAGCGTGAGCCACTGCACCCAGCCCTAATTTATGTATTTATGTGTTTATTTCTCAAGACGGAGTCTCGCTCTGTCACCCAGGCTGGAGTGCAATGGTGCAATCTCAGCTCACTGAGACCTCTGCCTCCTGGGTCCAAGCAATTCTCCTGCCTCAGCCTCCTGAATAGCTGAGATTACAGGTGCACTCCACCACGTCCGGCTAATTTTTTTTTTTTTTT
>NW_016107917.1:447620-449091 GCF_001604975.1 Cebus imitator | reverse complement strand
TGTTGACCAGGATGGTCTCGATCTCTTGACCTCGTGATCCACCCGCCTCGGCCTCCCAAAGTGCTGGGATTACAGGCTTGAGCCACTGTGCCCGGCCCATTCACTTTTTCTTGATTGATATTTCTTGTGTATCGATTTACTCATTATCGACGACAGAAATCCTTAGTATTGATAAACCCCAATTATCATATTCAGTACCTTGAAAGTATTCAAATAGTATGTAATTGATAATGATACATAGAAAAAAATGGCCTCTCAGCTGGGAGAGGTGGCTCAGGCCTGTAATCCCAGCACTTTGGGAGGCTGAGGCGGGTGGATCACCTGAGGTTAGGGGTTCAAGGCCAGCCTGGCCAACATGGCGAAACCCCATCTCTACTAAAAATACAAAAATTAGCTGAGCGTGGTGGTGCACGCCTGTAATCCCAGCTACTTGGGAGGCTGAGGCAGGAGAATCGCTTGAACCCAGGAGGTGGAGGTTGCAGTGAGCTGAGATCAAGCCACTGCACTCCAGCCTGGGCAACAGAGCAAGACTCTGTCTCAGGGAAAAAAAAAGAAAAGAAAAAAGTGGCCTCTCAAAACCTTGCTTGGATCTTCTTTCTCTCTTGTTTTGGCTGGCTCCTCTCCATCATCACCTGCCTCTTAACTGTAGACGTTTTGCAGGTTTCTGTCCTAGGTCATCTTTTTGTTTGTTTGTGTTTGTTTTTGTTTTTGAGACAGAGTCTCATTCTGTCAGCAGGCTGGAGTGCAGTGGTGTGATCTCAGCTCACTGCAACCTCTGCCTCCCTGGTTTAAGCGACTCTCCTGCTTCAGCCTCCCAAGTAGCTGGGACTACAGGCACATGCCACCATGCCCGGCTAATTTTTTGTATTTTTAGTAGAAACGGGGTTTCACCATGTTAGCCAGGATGGTGTTCATCTCCTGACCTCATGATCTGCCTGCCTTGGCCTCCCAAAGTGCTGGGATTACAGGTGTGAGCCACCGCACCAGGCCTTTTTCTTTTTTTAACTTTAGTTTTCTCCTTCCCTCATGCCCTCAGCTTCACTCACACATTGTCTATGTTGACAATCCAGAACTCTATTTTGAGATTTAGAGCTACATTTCAATTGGCTTATAGCCAATTACATGTTGTCTCCACCCAGACATTCTGCATATACTTAAACTCAACATGACTAAAACTACACTGATTGACTTTCCCCAAGTCTTGCTCTTCTGCCTCTATTTACTATCCTGGTTAGTGGCACAACCAGACTTCCAAGCACCCAAATCAGAAACCTGGGAATCATTCTAGTCTTTTCCATTCCTTACCTCCTACATTTAACTGGTTATTAAGTTCCCTTGATCCTACCTTCTAAATATCTGAATTTGGTTTCCTTTTCTTTATCCCTACAACCACTGCCTTAATTCAGGACTTCCTGGTCTCTTACTTGAATTATCATTGTATTCTACTTTTTTTTTTTTTTTTTTTTTTTTT
>NW_016107917.1:444366-446575 GCF_001604975.1 Cebus imitator | reverse complement strand
GCCAAGCTTCCCTGACAATCATGATTGTATTCTAATTGGTGTCCCTATCTCCTAGCATATCTCCTCCAATCTACTCTACACTCTGTTGCCAGGGTTATATCCATGTCCTCTTCCCTGGAACCTGTGAGTGTTAATTTATATGGCAGAAAAGAAGGACTTCACAGATTTGATTAAGTTAAGGATCTTGAGATGGGGAGATTATCCAGGTGGGCCCTAAATGCAACGACAAATGTCCTGATAAGAGAGAGAGAAATTTGACACACAGAGACAAGGAGAAGGCCATGTGATGACGGAGGCAGAGATTGGAGTGAAAGGGCCACAAGCCAAGGAATGCCGGCAGCCACCAGAAGCTGGAAGAGACAAGAAACAGATTCTCTTCTACAGCCTCTGGAAGGAGTGTGCCCCTACCAACACCTTGATTTCATCTCAGTGATAATGATTTCAGAATTCTGTCCTTCAGAACTGTGAGAAAATAAATTTTTCTTGTTTTAAGCCACCAAATTTGTGGTAATTTGTACAACCGCCCCGGAAACGAATACAGTGATTTTCTAAAATTCAGTCCTATCATGAATGGAAAAAAAATTATTTTCTCTGTCTCTATATATCTATCATTCCAGCTATGTATTTATGTGTCTACGTATGTAATGTATGTATCTATCTATGTGTGTGTATACCTGGAAGAAAAAAAATACCAAAATGTTAACAATTATTTCTGGACAGTGGGATAATAATTTTTATTCTTCTGTGCATTTTCCAATTTTTCTCTCAAAAAGCATATATTACTTTTATAATCAGAAAAAGCAATATGGTGGGGTGCGGTGAGTCATGCCTGTAATTCCAGCACTTTGGGAGGCTGAGGCGGGTGGCTAACATGGTGAAACCCCATCTCTACTAAAAATACAAAAAATTAGCCAGGCGTGGTGGCACATGCCTGTAGTTCCAGCTACTCGGGAGGCTGAGGCAGGAGAATCGCTTGAACCCGGGAGGTAGAGGTTGCAGTGAGCTGAGACTGCGCCGCTGCACTCCAGCCTGGGCGATGAAGCGAGACTTTGTCTCAAAAAAAAATTTTTAATTAGCTGGACATGGTGGTGCATACCTGTAGTCCCCACTACTCAAGAGGCTGAGGCTGAGATGGGAGGATCACTTGAACCCAGCAAGCAGAGGTTGCAGTGAACCGAGATCATGCCACTGCACTCCAGCCTGGGTGACAGAGCGAGACTCCATCTCAAAAAACAAAAGCAATATAAATTATTTTTTAAAAACCCTTCAATGGTTCCCCATCACTTACAGATTAAAGTACAAACTTCTTCTTTTTTTTTAAAGACAGGGTTTCACCATGTTGGTCAGGCTCATCTTGAACTCCCAACCTCAGGTGATCCGCCCGCCTTGGCCTCCAAAGTGCTTGGATTACAGGCGTGAGTCACCACGCCCGGCCTCAAAGTACAAACTTCTAAGCATAGCACAGGCCCTTAATTTTTTTGGCCTTTGCCTGTGTCTCTAGCCTAATTTCCTATCACAGTCTCCCCACTTCTTTACAGCCATGAAAAACTACCAAAGCGTATCATTCTGCCTCTGACACTTAGCACAAAGACCTCCTTGACTTCATTATCTTGGTCAAGAACCAGTTCATATCAGGCAAGGTGGCTTATGCCTGTAATCCCAGCATTTTGGGAGGCAGAGGCAGGATGATGGCTTGAGCCCAGTTCAAGACTAGCCTGCGCAACATGGCAAAACCACGTTTCTACAAACAAACATATTAGCCAAGGGTGGTGGTGAGTGCCTGTAGTCCCAGCCACTTGGAGGCTGAGGTAGGAAGACTGCTTAAGCCGAGGAGGTCAAGGCTACAGTGAACCGTGTTCACGTCACTGCTCTCCAGCCTGGGTGACAGCCACATCTTGTGTATAAATAAATAAGTAAATAAATAAATAAACCAATTCAAGGGTGTTTTTTCCTGAGAAGCCATTCCTGATCTACTCAAGCAGATCCATGTTACCCTTTACTGCTACTGTATCTCCAATATGCTACTATTATTTTATTTGCATAAGGTATTGCAACTATTTGTTTGCATGAACATCTTTCTATTTATTTTATTAACAATGTATTGTTTTGTTTTGTTTTTTTTTTGAGTCGGAGTTTCGCTCTTGTTACCCAGGCTGGAGTGCAATGGCGCAATCTCGGCTCACCGCAACCTCCGCCTCCTGGGTTCAGG
>NW_016107917.1:438404-443156 GCF_001604975.1 Cebus imitator | reverse complement strand
TTTTGAAGATGGGGTTTTGCCATGTTACCCAGGCTGGTCTCGAACTCCTGGGCTCAGGTGTTCTGCCCGTCTCGGCCTCTCAAGGTGCTAGGATTACAGGCATGAGACCTGCACCCAGCCAGAATTAAAAATTCAGGTCCTCAGTTGCATTAGTCATATTTCATTTTTTAAAATTTTTATTAATTTTTTTGAGATGGAGTTTGGCTCTTGTTTCCTATGTTGGAGTGTAATGGCGCGATCTTGGCTTACCACAGCCTCCGCCTCCTGGGTTCAAGCGATTCTCCTACCTCAGCCTCCCGAATAGTTGGGATTACAGGCATGTGCCACCACGCCCGGCTAATTATTTTTTGTATTTTTAGTAGAGACGAGGTTTCTCCATGTTGGTCAGGTTGGTCTCGAACTCCCGACCTCAGGTTATCTGCCTGCCTCGACCTCCCAATGTGCTGGGATTATAGGCCTAAACCACTGCGCCCGGTCACATTAGTCATATATCAATGGCCACTTATCATTAGTAGCTGCCATACTGAACACAGCAGAGATAGGACCTTTCCATCATTGCAGACAGCAAGTCTAGATCATTGTGCCCCACATAAGGTGGTGCCCACTGGGATACCCTGCAACCCTGAGTGTGAATTAGTGGGAATTAACAACAAATACCTATCAATTGATCCTTGTAGTCCATGGTTAACCACTGGGGCGAGGCGAGTTAGGCATTACTGAAACAGTGAAGGTTAGTTACTAATAGGCCTCTTATGGAGTATCTGATCTGTAGGCCTACAGTATATCCACGGCAATGATGACACCTGTTGAAGCTCTCTGTAAATCATAGGAACAATAGTGATGTTTGGACTGCTAGGTTTTCTGGTTACCATGGAAATGAGGGTGCTGGTTACAATTCTGTGTAATCACGCAGAGACTAAGGTATGATGTTCCCTCTCCTCCCCCACCTCCTGTCTGTAACCATGACCAAAGAGTGGACTATTTCAGTTGCGTTTCCCAAGTAGCCCTAGAAACAGCAGAAGCACCTAGAAATCTGATTAAGTATGAGCTGTCAGGATGCAAGCCCTAACGAGGAAGTGTGGAAAAAGGAAACATGGCGAGGCCAAATCTATTACATTGAATATGACATTGTTACTCTTGCATCTTGCACAGGCGCAGTGCAGAAATGCTCCGAGCACACCTACGCGCACATTTTCTCCCCTTCCTCTCCCTCTTTCCACTTTACTCTGTCTCCCATTTTCTCCTCTCCTTTCCCCCTCCCACCACTTGGTCTTTCAGTCTTTCAGTTAGTGCGTTTGTCTCTCCTTCCGACCCCCACCCCCAGCTCCTCTCCCTTTCCTTTTCCCCCTCCCCCTTTCCTTTTCCGTCTCACGCGCCAGGCCGCTTGCACATGCGTATTAGGTACAAAGCCTCGCTCTTTGTCCCCATCTGTCGTTCACACCAACTCAAGCCTTTGGCATTCGGCAGCCAATAGAATCTAAGAAATGGCGGAAAAATGATTCCGCCTCGGGAGATAAACCTTGATTAGCAGTTCAGCTAACCAATCGAGAACACCACTTTGTACCCCTTGGGAGGCACCGATCTCCATCGTCTCGTTTCCGGCGGTCGCGCGCTCTTTTCTCGGGACGGTAGAGGCCGTGTAGCTTCGCCGTTACTCCGAGGAGAGATCAGTCGGTAAAGGGTGAGTTTTGGGACGGCCTGTTCTTATTTGGGAGGGTAGTGGGATTTCTTGGAACAATCAGCGAAGGAAGAGGCTCGGGCGAGGCTAGATTTGGAAGAGGGGATGGCGGTTCCGAGGGCCCTTGAGGCCTTGTCTCCGCCGCCTCACTGCCTTCTCTGCCCACCCGCGGCGGCCCACCTCTCTCTACTCGCTTCGCCTCGGGCTTTCCCCGTTTTCGCTCCCGCCCTGTTTTTTTGTGCAACTCATCTCCGAATCTTGCCGGTGTCAGTAAGTTGCTGGTCTCTGAGCCGCCACAGGCCCGGCGGTGTGGGGTCTATTATGAGAGATCGCTGAAGTCGTGGTTGGTTGGAGGAGGAGGCGCTTTGTTGGGCGCTCCTCCTCTCGGCCCCGCGAGGCCATTAATTCAGAATGGGCAAGTGAGGCCCCTCGAGCGATATTTCTTTGTCAAAAGTCTTAGCTGGAAAGTTCCTCTGCACGTCCAGAGCCCACCGCTTTCGTAGTCAGATTTCTGTATGCCCTTTTTTTAGTCTACCGCCTAGCTCCTTGACGCATTTATGTAGCATCACTTTTTAAAATGAAACTTCAATTTATGGATTTTGCATCGAGTATTTTATTTTCCTGTTTGAGAAACTCTTATCATAGCTGACACCTTTTCGTTTTTTAACAGAGAAGTCGAGGTTAGAGAGGACTGGGAGGCACTTTGCTGTCTTCAATCGAAGTTGAGGTAGGTGTAAGGGATAGCGTTGCCAGACAAAACACTGGGGGGCACCCAGTTGAATTAGAATTTCACGTACACAACCAATTATTTTTAAGTATACGTTGCATAGTTTAAGTTAAATTTGAAATTCCAGTTGTGGGTTGTGTATTTCATTTGCGAAATCTGGCAACTCTAGTTGCAGGGGGTACTGGCTCTATTTATACTGTATCTTTGTCCACCTTCCTTGTTATTAAGTGAAAAGTCCTAAGAAACCCTTAGAAAAGGACCTTAGTTCATTTCACAGCTTTCAGGCTGGCCATCCAGGCGGCCATCTCAGTCTGGTAAATTTATATCAGATTTTCCCTAAAATCTGATATAAATTTACCTTAAAAGTTACCTAAAAAGTTGACCCTTCTGCTGAAAATCGAGGGAACATTTATTTAGATTTCATATATGTGTGATGTAGTGTTTGGTCTTGTACCTAAACATTTGTCTAACTGTAGCATGCCCAGTAAGTAGTCTTTCTCAACCAGCAATGTATATTTTCTCTCAAAATTCTTCATCAGGATTATTACTCGTGGGGACAAGTAAGTAGACAGAAGTCTTTGCTGCTGATCTTTGCACTCTGTTCTCTTCTCAGAGGCCCAGTATTTAGGCGACCATGAATTTATTATTCTGAAGAGGGTTCTGCACATATTTCCAAATTATATTGGTGGTCATCAGAAATAGGTGATAGGAAGAAATATTTCTCGAGGTACTTGCTACTTGGTGGGCGCTCTTCTAGGTGCTTTATACAGTATGACAGTCTTCACTAGTGCATTCCATCTTTGGTCTCTCTGGGGCCACGGGAAGAAAGATGTTTAACACTTGGAACCCAAATAGGAAAATAATTGATTTTGATGCCCCCCAGCTGTTTCCAGAGTGGATTTTAGATTTTGTGTGTTTTAACTTCTTTTATATCTTATTTTTTAAAACATGATTTCCTTTTTTTAAGGTATTTCATTTGCCATGAAACTGCTACACCTGCTCATGGTATTTAAAATCCTTACAACTTTTTGTTGTAAAACAATGTTGTGTTTTGTTTTAAAAACAATGTTGTGCTATGTGGCAAGAGTCACAGGGTAGATTCTATTTTTAAGAATATATCCTACGGAAATAATTAAATGGAAACAAAGCCTAAAGCCAGAAGACATTTACTGCAGCATTGTAATAGGAAAAGCCCAAAACAACAACCTAAATGTCTTCTTGTAGGGAGTAGTTTAGTAAATTAGTGTACATCCTGGTGGACTTTATGTAGGCATTAAAAATTATAATTATGTTGACATTAGCAGAAATGAGGAATATACAAGAGTGCAATATCAGTCACCGAAATGATAATGTATGTTTAATTAAGCAAGAATGGAAAACTGTGGGAGGAATATTTACATAGGTATGTCCAAAGATTTAGCTATGAGCATTGATTATAATGGTGAAAAAGTAGAAACAACGCAGGTGTCCAATACAATAAGGACTTGGTTGACAACTGAATACTGTGTTTGTTAATGTAAAAGATTTAATGACATGAAAGCTGTTTATGATACATCAAAGTAGCAAAAACAGGTTACAGAATAGTTGTATCTCATTTCAAATACATAAATTAATGACTAGAAGGGTATACAAACATGTTAACAGTATTATTAGTGGTAGATCTATGGATTTTTATTTCTTTTTGTTTTTCTAAATTTTCTATATTAAAATGCATTTTGTAATAAGTATGTAATTATAATTTCTGTTGAAAATTTTTTAAATAAAATTTTAACTTGTAATTTCTGATACCCTAGAACATTAATGAGAAACATAAGATTGATTAAATTATATAAATGTGAAAACTTAAGTCTTGGCTTAAATGTCAAATGTTAAGTGAGGTTTACCATCTACCTCCTTCCATTCCCTATCCACTTTATCCTCCTCCCCCATTTTTATTTATTTTCCCATAGCACTTAACCTCTTAATTACTATATAATTTACTCACATAGTCTCTCACTAGAAGTATGCTCTGTAGGCAAGAATCTGCTTTTTTCACTGATCACTCCAAGCACCTAGAATAGTGCCTAGCAGATAGTAGGCATTCACTGAATATTTTTTGAATGAAATAGTGAATTGAAAAATAGTTAGTAACCTACAAGCAATGCAGTTGTTTTCATTTTTGCCTACCTTCTGTTCCTTCTCTATATTTACATATTTTAAAAAAAAAAAAACTTTTCTCCACGTTTATGGGGTCTACATAATTTTTAATGCTGTGAACATTTTGTTGTATAAATGTACCCGTAATTTAATGAAAACCATTCTCCTAATTTTGGAAATTTAAGTTTTTTTTTTTTTTTTTTTTTTTTTT
>NW_016107917.1:435643-437049 GCF_001604975.1 Cebus imitator | reverse complement strand
TCACCATGTTGACCAGGATGGTCTCGATCTGTTGACCTCGTGATCCACCCGCCTCGGCCTCCCAAAGTGCTGGGATTACAGGCTTGAGCCACCACGCCCGGCCTCCTTCAGCTAAATTCTTATTAGAGGGTCTTGTGTTTGAGGTAAAGGATTTAGGATTGACATTGTCCTTATAATTCCTGGAGAACTGTCCTTGAACAAGGAAGACTTGTTCCTCAGCTTGTTAACCTGATAAAGTTAAACATTTTCATTTTAAAATTCAACTTTTGAATCAGTCTGGATTATACTAGTAATCTTCTTTTCTTACAAAGTGTCACTCTATCACCCAGGCTAGAGTGCAGTGGTGCCATCTCAGCTCACTGCAACCTCCCCCTCCTGAGTTCAAGCGATTCTTCTGCCTCAGCCTCCTGAGTAGCTGGGACTACAGGTGTGTGCCAGCATGCCCGGCTAATTTTTTTGTATTTTTAGTAGAGACGGGGTTTCACCATGTTAGCCAGGATGGTCTTGATTTCCTGACCTTGTGATCTGCCTGCCTCAGCCTCCCAAAGTGCTGGGATTACAGGCGTGAGCCACTGTGCCCTTTTTTCTTTTTTCTTTTATTTTTATTTATTTCTGAGACCAAGTCTCACTCTGTTGCCCAGGCTGGACTGCAATGGCAGCATCTCAGCTCACTGCAGCCTCTGCCGCCTGGGTTCAAGCAATTCTCCTGCCTCAGCCTCCCAAGTAGCTGGGACTACCAAGTGCATGCTGCCACACCTGACCTCAGGTGATCTTCCTGCCTTGGCCTCCCAAAGTGCTGGGATTAAAGGCATGAGCCACTGTGCCCAGCCTATTTGTTTCTTTATTTTTTTGAGACAGGGTCTCATTCTGTTGGCTAGGCTGGAGTGCAGTGGCATGGTTTCGCCTCACTGTAACCTCCTCTTCCTGGGCTCAAGTTAATTCTCCAGCCTCAGCCTCCCAAGTAGCTGGGACTACAGGCATGAGCCACTGGAGGACTGCTTGAGCCCAGTAAAAACAGAGACTGAGTCTTGCTATGTTGCCCAGGCTGGTCTCAAACTCCTCCTGGGTTCAAGCCATCTTCCCATCTCAACTTCCCAAAGTGCTGGGATTACAGGCCAGAGCCACCAGGCTGGCCTCATTTTTTTTTTTTTTTTCTTTTCAATGTTTGGGAACACAGAGCACTTGTTTTCTTTTTAATTTTATGTTGATTTTTAAATGATAGAGTTTAATGTTTTATTATTATTATATTTTTTTGAGACAGAATCTCATTCTGCCTGCTCAGGCTAGAATACAATTGCGTGATCACAGCTCACTGCGGCCTCAGCCTCCCAAGTAGCTGGGACTGCAGCCATGTGCTATCATGCCTGGCTAATTTTATTTATTTTTTCTTTTTTTTTTTTTTTAAG
>NW_016107917.1:433836-435143 GCF_001604975.1 Cebus imitator | reverse complement strand
TCGCTCTTGTTACCCAGGCTGGAGTGCAATGGCACGATCTTGGCTCACCGCAACCTCTGCCTTCTGGGTTCAAGCAATTCTTCCACCTCAGCCTCCCGAGTAGCTGGGACTACAGGCGTGCGCCACCATGCCCAGCTAATTTTTGTATTTTTATTAGAGACGGGGTTTCACCATGTTGACCAGGATAGTCTCAATCTTTTGACCTCGTGATCCACCCACCTCCACCTCCCAAAGTGCTGGGATTATAGGCGTGAGCCGCCGCGCCCAGCCACACTGATAGATTTTTGAATTGTTCTTCTTTGTCGTGGTTGTTCAAAGTAACCAATTGTTTGCCTCTGGCAAAAGCCACAGTACCAAAGCTAATTAATGACATATAAGTCATCAGGAAGGTGAATGGTTGTGTTAATTAGTATTGAATTTATTTAATAGTCTACTTTTTCTTTATAGGGTGCAAAAATGCAGAGTAATAAAACTTTTAACTTGGAGAAGCAAAACCATACTCCAAGAAAGCATCATCAACATCACCACCAGCAGCAGCACCACCAGCAGCAACAGCAGCAGCCACCACCACCGCCAATACCTGCAAATGGGCAACAGGCCAGCAGCCAAAGTGTGTATATGCTGGGTGATGGAGTAGAAATAGATTCCCACTGGGAATGGTTTCTTGGTTTTTAGATTAGTTTCTCGGGATTATAAGGGAATAGCCTTTATGGCACACCTTTGTTCTTTTCCCTCTTTATCTCTTAATACTTCTTATGATGGAAAAGGCTAATTATTCTCCGGAACCAAGGAGCAAATGTGTGACAGCAGTTGAGTACAGGTTGCTCTGCTGTGTTGGCACATTCTACTGCTAAACAGACATCTGCATGTTTTATCTCAGCTTGGTTCTTAGAGGTAATCATCAGATGACTGGTAGTTAAAAAGAATATAGAATAAGTCTTTTTTTTTAATCACCACCCCCCCCAGCCCAAAGCCAGAATGTCTTTAGGCTTAAATGGAGAAGTCTGGTACTGAGTATTATACGGTTAGCCTTGAGCCTGTACCAGCTCATTGGAAAAGTCTTAAGTATACGTTCCCGTTCAGTCAGTAAACTTTGAGTACCATTTGTATGTCTCTAAGACTGGAACCAATCCCAGCTTTATTTCCAGAGATTACTATAAAGAATTGCTCTTTCCAGCTGGGCGCGGTGGCTCACGCTTGTAATCCCAGCACTTTGGGAGGCCGAGGCGGGTGGATCATGAGGTCAAGAGATCGAGACCATCCTGGTCAACATGGTGAAACCCCGTCTCTACTAAAAATACAAAAAT
>NW_016107917.1:428611-431806 GCF_001604975.1 Cebus imitator | reverse complement strand
TAGTAGAGACGGGGTTTCACCATGTTGACCAGGATGGTCTCGATCTCTTGACCTTGTGATCCACCCGCCTCGGCCTCCCAAAGTGCTGGGATTACAGGCGTGAGCCACCGCGCCCGGCTAAATAAAATTTTTTAATTGGATTAGCCAGGCATGGTGTGTGCCTGTAGTCCTAACTACTTAACTAGACTGAGACGAGAGGGTTGCTTGAGCCTAGGAGTTTCAGGCTACAGTGAGCTATGACCATAGGACTGTACTCCAGCCTGGGCGATAGAGAAAATTACTGATGGTGGCCGGGCATGGTGGCTTATGCCTGTAGTCCCAGCACTTTGGGAGGCTGAGGCAGGCGGATCACGAGATCAAGAGATCGAGGCCATCCTGGCTAACATGGTGAAACCCCTTCTCTGAAAATATGCTGGGCGTGGTGGCGCACGCCTGTAGTCCCAGCTACTTGGGAGGCTGAGACAGGAGAATCTCTTGAACCCGGGAGACGGAGATTGCAGTAAGCCAAGATGGCGCCATTGCACTCTAGCCTGGCCACAGAGTGAGAGTCTGTCTCAAAAAAAAAAAAAAAAGGAAATTAATGATGGTAAAACATACATAACATAAAATTTACCATCTTAACCATTTGTAAGTGTAGACCTTATTTTAAAATCTGGTTTAATTTAGGGAATTATGTGAGAGGAAAACATTTTTAGACAGTGCCTACCTTCATAAATGGATGAGAATAATGTGACAGCAGGATCACTGGATGGGGTGGTCAGAACTGGTTTTCATTCCAATTTGCTGCTAACTCTAGACTATAAAGGCAAGTCATTTTTTCTGGGTATCACATTTCTCTTTAGTAATATGAAAGGGATCCCATCAAGTTTTATGGTTCTGAAGAGGCTTCTTGGAGGGTATACATGATTCTGGTACATAGCTAGCAAAAGTTAGGCCATGTGCGATGGCTCGTGCCTGTAATCCCAGCACTTTGGGAGGCCAAGGCAGGCGGATCACTTGAGGTCAGGAGTTTGAGATCAGTCTGGCCAACATGCTGAAACCCATCTCTACTAAAAATACAAAAATTAGCTGGGCGTAGTTGTGTGCGCCTTTAGTCCCACCTGCTCGGGAGGCTGAGGCAGGAGAATTGCCTAAACCCGGGAGGTGGAGTTTGCACCACTGCACTCCAGCATGGGTGCCAGAGCAAGACTTGTCTCAAAAAAAGAAAACAAAGACCACCCTAAAATCCACCACCCAGAATATTTTATTTTATTTATTTATTTTGGGGACGGATTCATGCTCTGTCGCCCAGGCTGGAGTGCAGTGGTGTGATCTCGGCTCACTGCAACCTCCACCTCCTGGGTTCAGGCAATTCTCCTGCCTCAGCCTCCCAAGTAGCTGGAACTACAGGTGTGTGCCACCATGCCCAGCAAATATTTTGTGTTTTTGATAGAGACGGGATTTCACTCTGTTAGCCAGGATGGTCTCAATCTCCTGACCTTGTGAGCCACAGCGCCCGGCCAATGGTCTTTGTTTTCTGGATGACCTGTTGTCACTTGGGAGAATAATACCTATGAAATTGATGACCACCTGTGTTATTAACTTTTAGAATTACATGTGATTTATTGTAAGGCCATCAGAAGCAACTAGGGTGGCCAAAGAGCTGAAGCACACCATTAATTCTTTCACTTGTTTCTTTGTATGCTTGTCAAGTTTTTAGGGGGGAGATTTTGTTACTGAACTATACTTCTTTAGACTGTTGATGGCTGCTAAGGTATTCTTTGTCAAACTGAGTTATTCTAATTTTCCTCTGCTTCCTAGGAAACACGAACCCTAGCAGAGATTGCCAAAGTAGAGCTGGACAATATGCCACTCCGTGGAAAGCAGCTGCGTGTGCGCTTTGCCTGCCATAGTGCATCCCTTACAGTTCGAAACCTTCCTCAGTATGTGTCCAACGAACTGCTGGAAGAAGCCTTTTCTGTGTTTGGCCAGGTGGAGAGGGCTGTAGTGATTGTGGATGATCGAGGAAGGCCCTCGGGAAAAGGCATTGTTGAGTTCTCAGGGAAGCCAGCTGCTCGGAAAGCTCTGGACAGATGCAGTGAAGGCTCCTTCCTGCTAACCACGTAAGTGAGGGTCATTTTCAGACATAGACCTTAGATTGTTGATTCCTTCCACGGTCTGGAGAGTTAGCCTTTAGTAACCATGTTTCTGTGTTCATTTGAAGACTTTTGGTACTAGGCCATGCACGGTGGCTCACGCCTGTAATCCCAGCACTTTGGGAGGCCAAGGTGGGCGGATCATGAGGTCAGGAGTTTGAGACCAGCCTGGCCAAGATGGTGAAACCCCATCTCTACTAAAAAAAATTAGTGTTACTATATGGAATATTATAATTAAAAAAAAAAAAGAAAAGAAAAATTAAAAAAATTAGGTGCAGTGGTGGGTGCCTGTAATCCCAGCTATTCAGGAGGCTGAGGCAGGAGAATCTGTTGAGCCTGGGAGGCAGAGGCTACAGTGAGCTGAGATCGCACCATTGCACTCTAGACTGGGCAACAGAGCAAGACTCTGTCTCCAAAAAAAAAAAGCCTTTTGGTACTAATTGAGCTTTCTCATACGATTTTTACTATAATCTTAGATTGATAGAAGTAGGATGACAATTATGAAAAAACCTTTTTAGTCATTGACTAGGTTGTCATTTAATCAGCGTTAAGTCTCTCTTTACTTTGAAGTTTTAGAGCTCTGAAAAGTTGATTTGTGCATGTAGTATCTCTTAGTGTTTGCCACAAGTCATTTCTCAGAGTCCTGTAGATAATCAGATGTTTAGGCTGTACTTAAGTACTGTACCTACCTACTTGGAACATCTTTTTGAGGCTGTATTCAGAGATCTGAAGCCTGATTTTTGTCCTATGAACCCCCATTTTCTATAATGCTATTAGGTATAAAAAATTCCTTCAGAAGTGTTTGTCCAGTCCTGAGCCCTAGCTAATTCATTGTGCCAGCAGCATGTGTAGAGAAGAAGCCTGGTGGGGTATGATTTGATTAACACTGAACTTTGTTCTTTCTCCCAGATTTCCTCGTCCTGTGACTGTGGAGCCCATGGACCAGTTAGATGATGAAGAGGGACTTCCAGAGAAGCTGGTTATAAAGAACCAGCAATTTCACAAGTATGTGGTCTTGATGGATTTCCCTATTAGGTGTTTGCTTCTTAAGGAAGCTTAT
>NW_016107917.1:425368-426856 GCF_001604975.1 Cebus imitator | reverse complement strand
GTTGTGTTTTGGAGGGAAGTTGACGCAGGGTAGGCATTATCACATAAAATAGTTGTGAATCCAAATACTTCATGGCTCCTGCAATCCTGAGGTTGTTTTGGTTGTGGTGGTAAAAACTGATCATGCCCGTTTCCCGGTCAGGAAACCAAAAGAAAAAAATTGATAATGCCAAAACTGGATAGTTTTTTTTTGTTTGTTTGTTTTTTAAGACAGAGTTTTCATTCTTGTCGCTCAGGCTAGAGTACAGTGGTGCAATCTCAGCTCACTGCAACCTCTGTCTCCCAGGTTCAAGTGATTCTCCTGCCTCAGCCTCCCGAGTAGCTGAGATTACAGGCATGTGCCACCATGCCCGGCTAATTTTGTATTTTTAGTAGAGACGGAGTTTCTCCATGTTGGCCAGGCTGGTCTCGAACCCTCGACCTCAGGTGATCCGCCTGCCTCGGCCTCCCAAAGTTCTGGGACTACAGGCATGAGCCACCATGCCCGGCCTGAAGGGGAGTTCTTGCCTCACAGGCAATTTAGGATGAAAAGCTGAGTCCTGCTGTATTCTGTGTAGACTCTGACTATAGGAAGAGATATGCAACCTTGGCTACTCCTCTGCTGTGATTGCAGTTGTACAGGTTGGAACTTTTAGAAGAAATCTCTTCCCCCTTCCTTTCACCTCTCTGTTCCTAATAGGAGACTGACTTGTGTCCTAGTAGCTCCGTGACCTTGAATTTGTCGCACAACTATCAAGGGTTATGCTCCACAGCTTGATCTCAGTGCTTTTGGGATGGGTTAGGTTATCCATGTGTGGTCTTTGATGGATTGTGATAGAATGTACTGCTGTCTTGGACTGTCTTGAGTATTTTTTGTTTTTCAGAGAGAGCAGGAGATTCGGATGGGTCAGATGGCTATGGGAGGTAAGGACTTAGGAGGTTAATGGCTCTAATTTCCTTTTTTGTTTGGTCCCTGGTGAACTGTGTAGCTTCTGCTACCTACTTTAAGGGAGTGACGTGCATGTCTTGGCCCAGAGGTCTTGTTGAATTGTTTCCTTTGTTATGGAAAGAGACTAAGTCTCTCTCCCTTGTACTGATCACACTACTCTGCTTTAGGTGCTATGGGCATAAACAACAGAGGTGCCATGCCCCCTGCTCCTGTGCCAGCTGGTACCCCAGCTCCTCCAGGACCTGCCACTATGATGCCGGATGGAACTTTGGGATTGGTAATAAACTGCCGGGCCCTACAGTAACTCTAAATGGTGGTAGGAGAACAGGCATTGTTTTCATAGCCCCTAGGCCTACCTCAATTTGCTACAGTTAGCAGTCTTTTTTTTTTTTTTGGAGATAGAGTTTTGCTCTTGTTCCAGGCTGGAGTGCAATGGCGCAATCTTGGCTCACTGCAACTGCCGCCTCCCAGGTTCAAGCGATTCTCCTGTAGCTGGGATTACAGGCGCGTGCCACCATGTCCAGCCAATTTTGTATTTTAGAGGCAAGGTTTCACCATGTT
>NW_016107917.1:417933-423365 GCF_001604975.1 Cebus imitator | reverse complement strand
CTGTGCATTTTTTTCCATCAGTGTACCGTGTTTGATTTGTCTGATAAATTTGGAGTTTTTCTGAGAAATGGAACAGTAATGCAGCATCAACTTATTAAAATACATTTTAAGCCTTTTAATTTTCTGTGCTGTTTTTGAAGGGGAAGGGAGGGAGGAGAGTTACCTTAGGTGATGAGCAGTAGGCTCTATAAGGGGAATCCTTTATGACTGATTGCAGTATTAATCTAGACAGACATGAGGTGGGGATGAGATGTGTAAAATGACTCAAGTGGTTGGCAGGGACTAGTGCTGTTGACACTACATGGAAGTAATGATGGAGGAAAGTTGCCCCTTTGAAAGAAAATGGGCTCAACTCTCATTGAGCTAGGGGTGGGGGAGGTCTCCAAATTGGTATTTGTTTATGAGCAGCTGCTGCTATGTCCAAGGCTTGGAATTGGCATGGTGAATCTAAAACTGTCTCAGTAGTGGTGAGCTGACCTCACCCAAGTTGCAAGCCCTACTCTGCCTGATCCTTTTTTCCTGAGCCTCAGAGCTAAAATGCTCCTGCGCTCTTTCCTATTGGCTGGGAAGACCAGTTGAAGTTCCCTTGCCCATGTTAGGAGGTGTACGCCTCCTGAACTAAAGATAGAAACAGCTGGCCCTTCAGGCAGCTAAAAGCCTCCAGACTAAGAGGTGTTCCCCATTCGGCAGCCAGACTCCTTGAAATACCCTTTTAGTAATCCTACCAACGCTTCCATGTCTCTACTCTGCCGTAACAAAGGCTGTGGGCAGCACTTTGACCCTAATACCAACCTTCCTGGTGAGTAAATAATCCTGACCTGGCCAGGGGCTCTGTGTGGGTATTGGGGAGTGGTCAGCTGGGGGGCATTATGTTTGAGGAGCAGGGAAAGTAACTACCTGCCCTAGTTTAATTGGTCTGAGTGGTCTTCAGCCTTTGCTGGGTTTTTTTTTTTTTCCACATTATATGGAAAGAAACCATAAACATAAACCCAGGGAAGAAGTGAGAAATGATACTTTGTATAGTTATCTTCCCTTCCTTGATAACTTGTGCTGATGTCTACAGATTCCTGTTGCCATCACCCTGGGGTCCCAGTCTTCCATGATGCACTTAAGGTGAGGAATAGGTGACGGGGGTTAGCAAGAGCATTTCCCAGAAGAGATACCTAGGAAGCTAAGCTGATCTGGGTCTCTCGTTATCAGGGTTGGTCCTGCTGCCGAAAGCGAACTGTAGATTTCTCTGAGTTCTTAAACATCAAGGTAAATTATTTACGTACTTGGATTCTGCCCCCAATAGAAGGATTCTATTCCTAATCCTTATCTCCTTATCTATACTAGGGCTGTACTATGGGACCACACTGTGCTGAGAAGCTTCCTGAGGCCCCTCAACCTGAAGGCCCTGCTACAAGCAGTTCACTTCAGGAGCAAAAACCTCTGAATGTGATTCCAAAGTCAGCAGAGACCTTGCGCCGGGAGAGGCCCAAGTAAAGAGGAGGAGGCCCCTGGACTTTTCCTATTTTCATGCAGCTTCCTAGGAGTGATTAATGGGTCATTGGGTCATTGAGGACTGGGAACTAGAGACCAGGGATGTGAGGAGGGCCAGTTGTCAGGGTTTGGATGGTGTGTATCCTGTGCCTTAGGGGAAATTTGTGTCTGGAAATAATGCCCTTTCCTCTAAAGCGGTATGGGATGATGGGATAGAGATCTGAATCAACAGAGTAGATAGCCCCTCACAAATACATCCTTAGTGTATAACAAAAGGGATTGTTAGAATGACTTTTTTCTTTTTCTAGAAAATAACTTTAAGATAAATCTCACATCAAGAAAAAGATGTATTATTGGCAGCCGGGAGACTGCAGAGAAAAATTTTGTGGGAATAATATGAGCAACTTCTGGAAGTCATATTAGGTCCACAATTAGATAAAAAGGAAGAGGATATGGCTCAGTTCTGCAGAGCTGAGGTTTAGAGCAACTGAGTATATGGGCAAGAGAAGTGTTGGGGATTTCTCTAGGGTTCAGGTATTTGGGAGGTCCACAGAGATGAAAATTGGCAATGGGGTTGCTACCTAACCTCTCCAACTCTGCCTCACTTTCACCAGGCTTCTTCAATTCCATTACCATTGGTGGGAGTGTTGGAGCTGGCAATCATAGCTAATGGGTCAGAACTAAATCACCACCCATAATCCTTAGGTCAGAGTTGCCTCTGAAGCTGCTGCCGCTAAATATATCCCAAGCCCTGGAAATGGCATTGGAACAGAAGGAATTAGACCAGGAACCTGGGGCAGGTAGGTGGGTCTTTAGCAGGATCAACTTCATAGACTGGAATTTAGTGGAAGTGGCAATTGAGTAGGGGTATGGATAAGTTCCTGACTCTGTTTCCCTTGCCCAGGACTTGACAGTAATCTGATTCGAACTGGTTCCAGCTGCCAGAACCCAGGATGTGATGCTGTGAGTGAGAGTTTTAAGGGGCTCAAGCACATGGCTGAGAGATGACTGGGTATAGATACAAGGCTAAGTAGGGTATACCTTAGAATGACCTGGTTCTCCTTTATCCTTCTTAGGTTTACCAAGGCCCTGAGAGTGATGCTACTCCATGTACCTACCACCCAGGAGCACCCCGATTCCATGAGGGGTGAGGGAGGGGACTGGGTGGGCTATGAGACAGATTTCTCCTAATATTTGGTCATAAGATGGGATTGGGAGTGAGAGAATTCAGTTGAATTATCTTCCTACTTCAGGATGAAGTCTTGGAGCTGTTGTGGCATCCAGACCCTGGATTTTGGGGCATTCTTGGCACAGCCAGGGTGCAGAGTTGGTAGACATGACTGGGGGAAGCAGGTGAGCCCCAGCTTTCCTGAACTCTTGATTAGAACCCAATCTCAGAGGTAAATTCTCCTCCCTCTCTGTACCATATGGCCAAGCTCCCTATCTTCTCCCTTTAGTACAGACCAAAATAAGATTCTGTTCCTTATCCCTCAACAGCCCAGAGTCTTTGCAATATGAGGTTGTGTTAATCTTTTTGAGACTCTCTGTCTCTTCTCCATATGCATCGTGAGAACTCCTCCTTGGGTTAAGAATTTATTCTTACCACCTTCATTTTACATCTTCTCTTTAGCTGCCAGCATCTTGCCGCCATGATTGGCACCAGACAGATTCCTTAGTAGTGGTGACTGTATATGGCCAGATTCCGCTTCCTGCGTTTAACTGGGTGAAGGCCAGTCAAACTGAGGTGAGCAATGATCTGATGTTGGATGGGATAGTGAATTGGATGATACTGCAATCTCACAGGCAGAGTTGCCATATGCTGCTAACCTGTAGGCTCTATAGTCGCCTATAGAAAGGAGAGCTATTAGGTCAGGGCTGTCTGGCTGACCTGTGGATCACACCTCTGACCTGGTTATCTGTTGTAATGACCTGTTCTGACCTTCTGGGTTTGTTACTACCCCTGTAATTCTTTTCTCTCAGCTTCATGTCCACATCGTCTTTGATGGTAATCGTGTGTTCCAAGCACAGATGAAGCTCTGGGGGGTAAGTGAAGACCAGGGGGCACAGAAGGGGAAGGCAGATGGGGTGAAAGAGAGGCTAGACTGGAATAGAGGGTGTCTTGAGAGAAGGAGTTGTAGTGGGAAAATTGAGGTTTTCTCTTCATTTGCTTTAATTTTCTTTCTCTCCTGCTCTTCTCGCTTCCCTCTCTTTGCTTCCTTTCTGCCTTCTCCCTTTTCTTCTCTCATTTCTTTCCTTTCTTTCCCTTATTATATTGTCTTTTTCCTCCCTTATCTTTTTTCTTGCCTTATTTTATTTATTTATTTATTTATTTTTAGAGACGGGGTTTCTCCATGTTGGCCAGGCTGGTCTTGAACTCTGGACCTCAGGTGATCCACCCGCCTTGGCCTCCCAAAGTGCTGGGATTATAGGCGTGAGCCACTACGCCCAGCATTGACTTAGTTTTTAATTATTATTTTTTAAATTGTACTTTAAGTTCTGAGGTACATGTGCAGATCTTGCAGGATTGTTGCATAGGTACACACATGCCATGGTGGTTTGCTGCCTCCATCCCCCTGTCACCTACATCAGGCATTTCTCCCAATGTTATCCCTCCTCACCCCCCACGCTGTCCCTCCCCTAACCCCCCCATCCCCCAACAGACCCCAGTGTGTGATGTTCCCCTCCCTGTGCCCATGTGTTCTCACTGTTCAACACCTGCCTATGAGTGAGAACATTTGGTGTTTGGTTTTCTGTTCTTGTGTCAGTTTGCTGAGAATGATGGTTTCCAGATTCATCCATATCCCTACAAAGGACATGAACTCATCCTTTTTTAATGGCTGCATAATATTCCATGGTATATATGTGCCACATTTTCTTTATCCAGTCTATCATTGATTCTTGCCTTATTTAAAAAAAAAATTTCTCTCTCATTTGTCACCACTCCACCCTGACCCTTTGATTTCCTCATTCTCTCTTCTGTTTTCCTTTGCTCCTCCTCAGGTCATAAACGTGGAGCAGAGCTCTGTCTCCTTGATGCCATCTCGGGTTGAAATCTCCCTGGTCAAGGCTGACCCAGGATCCTGGGCCCAGCTGGAGCACCCTGATGCACTAGCTGAGAAGGCTAGGGCAGGGGTTGTGTTAGAGATGGATGAGGAAGAATCTGACGATTCAGATGATGATCTGAGCTGGACAGAGGAGGAGGAAGAGGAGGAAGCAATGGGGGAATAGTGACACCAGACAGTTCAGTGCCTAGATAGGACCTCAATGATTCCCTTATAATCTTAGAGACCAGGATATTGTTGGCCATGTGGTATCATTGAGCAGCAGGAGGCTGAAGGAGGGGAGAAAAAAACTGTCTAAACCATGCTGTTTTTTCCCTTAAATAAATCTTGTATTCTTCAGTTTTACATAGTGTTATTCTCTCACCTCACTATCGAAGATTGTATTTATTACCCCCATTGTGTGTTCAATATACATTGTGAAAACAAGCACATGCATGTTCAATCTATTCCTCACGACCACCAGGTATTTACTGAGTACTTCCCATGTGCCCAGTTATGTGTTAGGTGGTTTATAAATACCTGAAAAACAGAGGACTTACTCATTTCTCTCAACAAAGTAATAACCTGGCTGACAAGCCAAGGCTGATCTACACGAAATAATGATAAACATTATCAGATAGTTTAACTGAATGCTAAATTGTGCAGTACAGTTTTTAAGAGCTGTAGGAGTTGAAAGAATGGGAAGGTTAATGTAGACAGCAGTAAAAAGGGAAGACTCCATGGAAGAAGTACATTTTTTTTTTTTTTGAGATGAAGTCTTGCTCTGTCACCCAGGGTGGAGTACAGTGGCATGATCTCAGCTCACTGCAGCCTCCGCCTCCCAGGTTCAAGCGATTATCCTGCCTCAGCTTCCTGAGTAGGTAGGATTACAGGCACCTGCCACCACGC
>NW_016107917.1:416287-417817 GCF_001604975.1 Cebus imitator | reverse complement strand
ACAGGGTTTCCCCATGTTGGCCAGGCTGGTATTGAACTCCTGACCTCAGGTGATCCACCTGCCTCGGCTTCTCAAACTGCTGGGATTACAGTTGTGAGCCACCACTTCCGGTGGTACGTTATTATTATTATTATTACTTTTCCGAGACAGAGTTTCACTTTGTTGTCCAGGCTGGGGTGCAGTGGTGCAATCTTGGCTCACTGTAACCTCCGCCTGCCAGGTTCAGGCAATTCTCATGCCTCAGCTTCCTGAGTAGTTGGGATTACAGGCACCCTCCAGCACGCTCAGCTGATTTTTTGTATTTTAGCAGAGACGGAGTTTCACCATCTTGCCTAGGCTGATCTCGAACTCCTGAGCTCAGGCAGTCCACCTGTCTTGGCCTCCCAAAGTGCTGGGATTAGACGTGTGAGCCTTCATGCCCAGCCTGGTACAATATTTTTTACTGCTTTGTTGAGATACAATTCACATACCACACAATTTATCCATTTAAACTGTAAAATGAGTGTTATTATTATTTTTGAGATGAGGCCTGTAGTGCAGTGGTGCCATTTCAGCTCACTGCAACTTCCACCCCACAGGTTCAAGAGATCCTCCTACCCCAGCTACCCGAGCAGCTGGGACCACAGGTGTGTGTTACCACCACGCTTAGTTAATTTTTTGTATTTTTGGTAGAAACAGGATTTCCCCATGTTGCCCAGGCTGTTTTCAAACCGAGCTCAAACGATCTGCCTGTCTCAACCTCCCAAAGTGCTGTGATTACAGGTATGAGCCACCATGCCTGGCCTGTTATTTTTAATATACACACAGAGTTGTGAACCACATCAATTTTAGGACACTGTTATCACTCCACAAAAAACTCCATACCCATTAGCAGTCATTCTAAATTTCCTCTCAAATGTACAGTCCTAGGCAGCCAATAATCTACTACTTTCTTCTGTTATGAATTTACATATTCTAGACATTACACATAAATGCAATCACACAATATATGGTCTTTGTTTTTTTTGAGATAGTGTCTCACTGTATTGCCCAGATTGGGGTGCTGTGGCACCATCTTGGCTCACTTGGTTTCCCTAATGGTGTATGATGTTGAGCATCTTTCTTTTTTTGAGACAGGGTCTCACTCTGTCACCCAGGCTGGAGTGTAGTGGCGCAATCTCTGCTCTGCTCTCCGCAACCTCCGCCTCCTGAGTTCAAGCGATTGTCCTGCCTCAGCCTCCCAATAGCTGGGATTACAGGCATGTACCACCACGCCCAGCTAATTTTTATATTTTTAGTAGAGACGGGGTTTCACCATGTTGGCCAGGCTGGTCTCAAACTCCCGACCTCAAATGATCCACCTGCCTTGGCCTTCCAAAGTGCAGGGATTATAGGCATGAGCCGTTGCACCTGACCGATGTTTAGCATCGTTACATGTGTTTATTGGCCATTTAGGTACTTTATTTTGAGAAATGTGTATTCAAATCCGTTGTCCATTTGTTAATTGACTAATACGTCTTTTTGTTATTGAGTTGTAACAGTTCTTTTTTT
>NW_016107917.1:411251-413157 GCF_001604975.1 Cebus imitator | reverse complement strand
TTTTTGAGACAGTGTCTTGCTCTGTCACCCAGGTGCACAGTGGTGCGATCACTGCAACCACTGCCTCCCAGGCTCAAGTGATTCTCTGCCTCATCCTCATGATTAGCTGGGACTACAGGCATGTGGCACCATGCCTGGCTAATTTTTGTATTTTTAGTAAAGAGACGGGGTTTTGCCATGTTGGCCAGGCTAGTCTCAAACTCCTAGCCTCAAGTGATCTGCCCACCTCAGCCTCCCAAAGTGTTGGGATTACAGGCATGAACCACTGTTCTCAGCCAATTCTTTTTCTTTTGAGACAGAGTTTTACTCTGTCGCTCAGGCTGGAGTGCAGTAGCATGATCATGGCTCCCTGCAGCTGTGACCTCCCCAGCTAAAGCAATTCTCCCACCTCAGCCTCCTGAGAAGCTGGAACTACAGGCGTGTGCCACCATGCCTGGCTTAATTTTTGTATTTTTAGTAGAGGCGGGATTTTGCCATGTTTCCCAGGCTGGTCTCAAACTCCTGACCTCAAGAGATCCTCCAGCCTTAGCTTCCCAAAGTGCTGGGATTATAGGTATGAGCCATTGCACCTGGACAAATGTAGATTCTTAATAAGAGGAGGAGTGAGGAATGATCTCTCTCTCTCTCTCTCTCTCTCTCTCTTTTTTTTTTTTTTTTTTTTTTTTAGAGACAGGTTCTTGCTCTGCCATCCAGGCTGGAGTGCAGTGGTGCCATCATGGCTCAATGCAACCTTCGCCTCCCAGGCTCAAGTGATCCTCCCACCTCAGCCTCCCAAGTAGCTGCAACCACAGGCAAACACCACCACACCTCGCTAATTTTTGTATTTTTTGTAGAGATGAGTTTTTGCCACATTGCCCAGGCTGGTCTTGAACTCCTGGACTCAAGAGATCTGCTCAGTTTAGCACCCCAAGGTGCTGGAATTACAGGCACATGCAGCAACGCCTGGCTAATTTTTGTATTTTTAGTAGAGATGAAGTTTTACCACGTTGGCCAGACTGGTCTTGAACTCCTGACCTCAAGTGATTCACCCGCCTTGGCCTCCCAAAGTGCTGGGATTACATGAGTGACCCACGCACCCAGCTCATTAATGTAAATGTACAACATTTTTCTATCTTCTTATCAAAATCAGGGGACCAGCAAGTGTTCAGAAATTCTGAAGAAAACAGGTGAGGAATCAAAAGTTCAAGTAACCCTTGTAGTATATAAATTTAATATATAAAATTTGAAGGCCAGGCGGGGTGGCTCACGCCTGTAATCCTAGCATTTTGGGAGGTCAAGGTGGGCGGATCACTTGAGGTCAGGAGTTCGAGACCAGCCTGGCCAACATGGTGAAACCTCGTCTCTAATAAAAATAGAAAAAGTAGCCAGGCGTAGTGGCAGGCACCTGTAATCCCAGTCACTCAGGAGGCTGAGGCAGGAGAATCACCTGAAACCAGGAGGTGGAGGTTGCAGTGAGCCAAGATCATGCCACTGCACTCCAGCCTGGGTGACAGAGCTAGACTCCATCTCAAAAAAAAAAAAAAATTGAAATTTATAGCATTAATAAAGTAGGTTAATAGCTCATTTCACAAGGCCAAAGCCTAAAACGTGAGAAATTTTCAAGTAGGCATATGACATGAATAACAACAACAATAGCCATAGTTACCATTTCTGATACAAACTAACTGTGCCCAGCACTATGCCGAGTGCTTTGCATGCATCATCTCAGTTAATCCCCCATTTCCCACCATCACATCTACATATTTGCTCACATGAGAACAAACCCTCTCAGTACTTTATTCTTCTCATTTCTTCCTACTGTATCCTAACCCCTCAGAACTCCCCAGAAACCTTCCACTATTAATTATCCCTTCTCTCCTGTTTATTCAACATTTCCCTCTCATTGAGATTTTTTTTTTTTTTTTTT
>NW_016107917.1:405859-410181 GCF_001604975.1 Cebus imitator | reverse complement strand
AAAAAAAAATTAGCTCTTCAAGGTTGTTACTAACAAATCTTGATTTTTATTACTGTGCTAGGGCAAGATTTTAATCACAAAGTTCTTATCACTGAAATATGTGGTTTTGTTTATCCTTGGACGTCTTGAATCACCTGAAATTGAGGGGCCTCCTGAACTGGGTTTCCATTTTTTTGTTCTTCAATTTTGGCTTGCTGGAATGCTATGGCATGACTGAGGCTGTCAAGAATAGAATCCTCCCCTTCATCTTCAGTTTATTCTATTTCCTCAATTTCTTCTGGTTCAGGAGCTTTGTTTCTTTGGAGGCTCATGTTCTCCAAACATATTTTTCGGACAGGCATAACTTAAGTGTCCACTTTCCCCACATTCACAGCACTTACATTTATCAAAGTAGTTTCGCCTTTGGATGAACTCAGCTGCTGCTCTTCCATTGTCAATAGCAATGTTTCCTTTTTTTTTTTGGAGACAGAGTCTTAACTCTGTCGCCAGGCTGGAGTGCAGTGGCACGATCTTGGCTCACTGCAACCTCCGCCTCCCGGGTTCAAGAATTCTCCTGCCTCAGCCTCCCAAGTAGCTGGGATTACAAGAGTGCACCACCATGCCCAGCTAAGTTTTGTATTATTAGTAGAGACGGGGTTTCACCATGTTGGCCAGGATGGTCTCAATCTCCTGATCTACCCGCCTCAGCCTCTCAAAGTGCTGGGATTACAGGCGTGAGCCACTGCGCCCGGCCAATGTTTGCTTTTATCATTCTACCAAATAACTTGTTTATTGCCCTGGTACAGTTTTGTGCAGAGTCTTTATCCAAAAATAAAATAAATGCAACCCCTTTACTCTTCCTGATATCTTTATCTTTCATTATGGTAACCTTTACAACTTTGCCATGCTTGGAAAATATCTGATATAAGTCATTGTTTGTCAGGGAAAAGGGCAAGCTGGATACATACACTGCGCTCTTACTTGGAGCTAATGCACCACTGATTTCTTCAGGTGGGGCGGGCCTGGGAGACCAGGAGAGTGCGAGCCCTCGGCTCAGCTGGGGCTCAACCTCAACTCTTCATAGCCGCTCGTAGCGGCCTTGGCATCACGAGTCCTGGGACATGTTTTTACACTCCTTCTTTTCTACCTGACCATTCAGTGATTCAGTTCCTTCAGACTCAGTCCTAGGATTACTCTCTTCTCATATAACTCTTCCAGACACTCTCAGTTATGTACATGACTTCAAATATCACCCCCATGCAGATGACTCACATTTTAATCTCTAGGCCATATCATTCCTCTGAGGCTCAACTCCAGTAAGCACGTGTTTGCTATTATTATTACTGCTGCTACTACTCTTTTTCTTCACTGAAAGTTTTTTACCTCATCGTGTTAGGAAAGTTGGATGATTTTTTTATTGGAGAGGGGCAGACACATCTCCAATATCCAATTTTATAATGTTTCTGTAAGAAAGTAGGATTTTCTTGACAGTCAGGTTTTGCTCCTCTATAAAGTGATAACATGTTTACTGCACAGTTGCTTCAGCTTCAGAATTAAAGGAGACTGTATTTACCAGCTGACGGAGTACAGTAATATGTATAGAATGCCACTGTGCTAGGCACTTCTACCCACATTATTTTATTTAATCCTCACACTAGCTCTGTGAGGTAGGTATTATTATTACAACTGCTTATAGATGAGGAAACTAGGGACCAAAATAGAAATAGCTTGCCTGGGGTCATACAGCTACTGATTAAAACCTCAGGTATTGTTAAGAGATGTCCTAGAGTCATTTGAAAACATCTAAAACCTAAACACCTAAAAGGGATCTTAGAAGAGGAGCTTGATATGACACCCCTCTAGCCTAGCAGAGTATCTTTGACAAGCCTAACTGAGGAACAGGGAGGCTCTTGGTTAATCAGTGAGATCTTACAATAATGTAAGGCTTTTCCAAATAACTCTTACATCTCTGATCACCTGTTCTCTAACCTCTGTGAGATGCCCAGGTATTCCACCTCTCAATTCATCCAGATCAAGTAATTATCTCCCAGTTACACTAGATTTCTCTCCCTCACGCCATGAGCAGCCACTCCAACATTACAGTCTGAGACCCCTGCCTCCATTATCCTCTTCCTTTCTGCTCCCAAAGTCCCAGAAACTGCTAGAGGGAGAACCAAGTAGACAAATATAAATTCATGCCGTCCCATTTCAATTTGGCCCTTGCAGCTGCTCAGCAACTCTTTTATTTGTCTCATACATTCCCTGGCACTCTCCCACGAGGCTGTTCCAGACTGTCCTCTTCTTAAATTCCAGCTCCTCCTGTTGCACTCCTTCAGACTAATCTGCACACTTTCATCAGATGCTTGAGAATTCAATATCATTGTTTTAAAACTTTTTAATGAAGAATTTACAACATGTATAAAAGTAGAATAGTATAATGAAAATATTTCAGTATATATCTCTAAAAGATAAGAACTCTTTTTTAAAAATTCATAAGTGTCATACTATTATCACATATAAACAACAACTCCTTTATATCATTAGATACCAAGAAGATACCTTTGTATCATCAAATACTAAGTGTTTAATATATATATAAATATTATATATTTATTTATATAAATATATATATTAAATACTAAGTAATATATATAAATACTTAGTATATAATATATATATTATATACTAAGTATTTAATATATGTATATAAATATTTGAGAAAGAGTCTCACTCTGTCACCCAGGCTGGAGTGCAGTGGCGTGACCTCTGCTCACTGCAACCTCTGCCTCCCAAGTTCAAGTGATTCTCCTGCCTCAGCCTCCTGAGTAGCTGGCATTACAGGTGAGCACCACCAAGCCTGGCTAATTTTTGTATTTTTAGTAGAGACAGGGTTTCACATTGGCCAGGCTGGTCTTGAACTCCTGACCTCAGGTGATCCACCCACCTCGGCCTCCCAAGGTGCTGGGATCAGGCATGAGCCACTGCACCCGGCCCAAGTATTTAAATTCCAATAGTTTCATAAGTGTCAAAAAAAAATTTTTTACAAGTTTTTCTTTGAGTTGGTATCCAAATAAAGTCTACACTTTGTTATTGATGGCTATGCATTATATATAAAATTTTTTTGAGACAGAGTCTCACTCTGTCGCCCAGGCTGGAGTGCAGTGGCATGATCTCAGCTCACTGCAACCTCCACCTCCCAGGTTCTAGCCATTCTTCTGCCTCAGCCTCCCAAGCAGCTGGGACTACAGGTGCACAGTACCATGCCTGGCTAATTTTTTCTATTTTTAGTAGATATGGGGTTTCACCATATTGGCCAGGCTGGTCTCAAACCCCTGACGTCGTAATCCACCCGCCTTGGCCTCCCAAAGTGCTGTAATTACAGGCGCGAGCCACTGTGCCTGGCCTTATATCACCTTTTTTTTTCAAAAATGGGGTTTCGCCATGATGGCCAGGCTGGTCTTGAACTCCTGACCTCAGGTGATCCACCCACCTCGGCCTCCCAAAGCGCTAGGATTACAGGCGTGAGCCACCGCGCCCGGCTATCACTTTTTTTTTAAGCCTAGAACTGCATGCCAATATATGTCATTTTTGTTGGGGGAGGCAGGGGTTGGAGTCTCACTCTGTTGCCCAGGATGGAGTGCAGTGGCGTGATCTCATCTCACTGCAACCTCCACCTCCTGGGTTCAAGGGATTCTCATGCTTCAGCCTTCCTAGTAACTAGGATTACAGGCAGGGGCCACCACACCAGGCTAATTTTTATATTTCTAGTAGAGACGGGGTTTCACCATGTTGGCCAGGCTGGTCTCAAACTACTGACTTCAAGTGATCCACCTACCTTGGCCTCCTAAAGTATTGTGATTATAGCCATGAGCCACTGCGTCTGGCCCCAATATATGTCACTTTTAAATTAAGGGTTCCCGAGCTGAGCATGGTAGCTCACGCCTATAATCCCAGCACTTTGGGAGGCCAAGGCAGGCACATCACTTGAGGTCAGGAGTTTGAGACCAACCTGACCAACATGGTGAAACCCTGTCTCTACTAAAAACACAAAAATTGGCTGGGTGTGGTGGCTCACACCTGTAATCCCAGCACTTTGGGAGGCTGAGGCAGGCAGATAATTTGAGGTCAGAGTTCGGGACAAGCCTGGCCAACATGATGAAACCCCATCTTTACTAAAAATACAAAAATTAGCTAGGCGTGGTGGTACCTGCCTGTAGTCCCAGTTACTCGGGAGGCTGAAGCAGGAGAATTGCTTGAACCAGGAGGTGAAGGCTGCAGTGAACTGAGATTGCCCCACTGCACTCCAGCCTGGGAGACAGAGCAAGGCTCTGTCTCAAAAAAAA
>NW_016107917.1:403926-405780 GCF_001604975.1 Cebus imitator | reverse complement strand
AAAAATTAGCTGAATGTGGTAGCATGTGCCTGTAGTCCCAGCTACTTAGGAGACTGAGGCACGAGAATTGCTTGAACTCAGGAGGCAGAGGTTGCAGTGAGCTGAGATCACACCACTGCACTCCAGCCTGGACGAGAGTGAGACTCCAATTCAAAAAAGACATTGGATGTGATGGCTCACACCTGTAATCCCAGCACTTTGGGAGGCCAAGGCGAGCAGATCAGTTTAGGTCAGGAGTTCGAGACCAGCCCGACCAACATGGTGAAACCATGTTTCCACTAAAATCACAAAAATTACCTGGGTGTGGAGGCACCTGGAGTCTCAGCTAGTCGGGAGGCTGAGGCAGGAGAATCGCTCGAAAAGGGGGGTGGGGAGTATAGAGGTTGCAGTGAGCCAAGATCGTACTACTATACTCCTGCCTGAGTGACAGCAAAACTCCATCTCAAAAAAAAAAAAAAAGTTAAAGTTTCCCTTTATCTTATTTTTTCCCTGCAACTTTTTAAGGAATTATTTTTCAGTAGAGTTTCACAGAGTCTGAGTTTTGCTAATTGCAACTCTGTTGAGTAGTTTAATATGTTTCCTTGACTTGTATGTTGTATATATTGATAAAAATCAGTAACATCTTTACATTGCATTTTTTTTTTTTTTTGAGATGGGGTCTCCCTCTGTCACCCAGGCTGCAGTGCAGTGGCAGGATCTCAGCTCACTGCAACCTCTGCCTCCCGGGTTCAAGCAATTCTCCCGCCTCAGCCTCTCGAGTAGCTGGGATTACAAGTGTCCGCCACCAGACCCAGCTAAGTTTTGTATTTTTAGTAGAGACGAGGTTTCATCATGTTGGCCAGGATGGTCTTGAACTCTTGACCTTGTGATCCAGTTGCCTCAGCCTCCCAAAGTGCTGAGATTACAGGCATGAGCCACCATGCCCGGCCTACATTGCATCTTTTATATTCATTGTCCTGTTTTTAATGGTGTAAGCAAGGAAATGGAAGGTGTCTGGCTTGGAAAGTGACTGAGGAAGGACCTGGGGCCTCTTTAACAAGACTGAAACACATGGTTGGGGTCAATGCTCAATAAATAGTAACAAAGGTCCAAGCAAGATAGGATGGGTGAGGGGCCATGTAGTGTCAGATTTCCACTCAGTTGGTATGTAGAACAGGACAGGCAGGGAAGCAATTGGGCTGAAGTCAGAGCTGGAAAAGGAGAGGTAGCAGTTGAGGAAGCAGCTGGGATTATTTCTCAGGGGATTACTCTACACTATGCCCTGTTTTCTAAATATATTTTACTAATTCCCACCTCTGTGCCTTTGCCTGGGATGTTTGTTCTGGTTGGAATATCATCTCCTTTCTCTTCACCTATCCAAATCCTACTTACCTTTTTTTTTGTGGGGGGGAGATGGAGTCTAGCTCTGTTGCCCAGGCTGGAGTGGTGCAGTGGTGCGATCTCAGCTCACTGCAACCTCTGCCTCCTGGGTTCAAATGATTCTCCTGTCTCAGCCTCCCAAGTAACTGGGATTACAGGTGCGTGCCACCACGCCTGTATAAATTTTTGTATTTTTAGTTGAGACGGGGTTTCACCATCTTGGCCAGGTTGGTCCCAAACTCCTGACCTCAAGTGATCCACCCACCTCGGCCTCCCAAAGTGCTGGGATTACAGGTGTGAGCCACTGAGCCCAGCTTTTTATTATTATTATTATTATTATTATTATTTGAGACAGAGTCTGCTCTGTCACCCAGGCTGGAGTGCAGTGGCGTGACCATGGCGCACCGAAGCCTCAACTTCCTGGGCTCAGGTGATCCTCCCATCTCAGCCTCAGCCTCTTGAGTAGTGGGGACTACAGGCATGCACCACCATGTC
>NW_016107917.1:401269-403501 GCF_001604975.1 Cebus imitator | reverse complement strand
TTTTGAGACAGAGCCTCGCTTCTTCGCCTAGGCTGGAGTGCAGCGGCGCAATCTCGGCTCAGTGCAACCTCTGCCTCCCGGGTTCAAGCGATTCTCCTGTCTCAGCCTCCCAAGTAGCTGGGACTACAGGCGCGTGCCACCACACCCGGATAATGTTTTTGTATTTTTAGTCAAGATAGGGTTTCACTATGTTATCCAGGATGGTCTTGGTTTCCTGACCCCATGATCCATCCGCCTTGGCCTCCCAAAGTGCTGGGATTACAGGCGTGAGCCACCGCACCCGGCCAATTTTTAAATGTTTTGTAGAGACAAGGTCTTAGTATGTTGTCTCGGCTCCTCTCAAACTCCTGGACTCAAGCGATCTTCCTGCCTTCTCCTCCCAAAGCGCTGGGAGAATCGCTTGGACCCAGGGTTATCTCAAACTCCTGAGCTCAAGTGGTCCACCCATTTCAGCCTCCCAAAGTGCTGGAGTTACAGGTGTGAGCCACTATGCTTGCCCAATCCTTCTTATCTTTAGTGAGCAGTGCAAATTCCTTCTTTTCCATATTTTTGCTTATAGAGTCATAAAATATCTCTGGAAAGATAAGTAAGACATAAATAACATTTACTGCTTTCGCAGGAATGAAACTGAATGGCTAGAGGATTGAGCTGAGAGGGAGAAAGATATTATTGATTTGTTGCAGGAGGGATAGTTAATGTAATGAAAGTGTCTAATATGAAGTTTTTGGAAGTAAAAGAGGGAGACTGGAATTTGTAGTTTGAAAAGAAAGGACGGTCTGGAACAGCCTCGTGGGAGAGTGCCAGGGAATGTATGAGACAAATAAAAGAGTTGCTGAGCAGCTGCAAGGGCCAAATTGAAATGGGACGGCATGAATTTATATTTGTCTACTTGGTTCTCCCTCTAGCAGTTTCTGGGACTTTGGGAGCAGAAAGGAAGAGGATAATGGAGGCAGGGGTCTCAGACTGTAATGTTGGAGTGGCTGCTCATGGCGTGAGGGAGAGAAATCTAGTGTAACTGGGAGATAATTACTTGATCTGGATGAATTGAGAGGTGGAATACCTGGGCATCTCACAGAGGTTAGAGAATAGGTGATCAGAGATGTAAGAGTTTTCCTCGGGAGTACATTGATTTAAAAAAGAAAAAGAAAAAGAAAAAAAAAGATGTAAAAGTTATTTGGGGCTTGGTCTGGTGGCTCACACCTGTAATCCCAGCACTTTGGGAGGCTGAGGCAAGTGTATCACCTGAGGTCAGGAGTTCAAAACCAGCCTGGCCAACATGGTGAAACCTGTCTCTACTAAAAATACAAAAGTTAGACGAGACGTGGTGGTGCACATCTGTGGTCCCAGCTGCTTCGGAGGCAGAGGCAGGAAAAACGCTTGCACCTGGGAGATGGAAGTTGCAGTAAGCCATGATCACACCACTGCACTCCAATCTGGGCAACAGAATGAGAGTCCATATAAATAATAAATAAATAAATAAATAAATAAATGCTATTTGGAAAAGTCTTACATCAATGTAAGATATCACTATCAACCAAGAGCCTCTCTGGTTCCCAGTTAGGCTTGTCAAAGGGACTCTGCTAGGCTAGAGGGGCATGATATCAAGCTCCTCTTCCAAAATCCCTTTTAGGTTTTAGGTTTGGGATGTTTTCAAATGACCCTAGGACAGCTCTTAGCAATGCCTGAGGTTTTTAAGCAGGTTGATTTCATCACTGAACCTGGATCTTCTGCAAGAGGCATGGTGGGAATATTAAAAAAATTAAACTATTTATTGAGCCACTATTATGATCTAGACATTGTAACAAAGATATATATACACATACATACATATATATATCCTCTGTTCTCTCTTTTTTTTAAATTTCTTTCTGTGTATTCTCATTTAATTCTCATAAAACGTATATAAAAGCATTATTACGGCTAGGTGCAGTGGCTCACGCCTATAATCCCAGCACTTTGGGAGGCTGAGGCAGGCGGATCACGAGGCCAAGAGATCAAGACTATCCTGGCCAACATGGGGAAACCCCATCTCTACTAAAAATACAAAAATTAGCTGGGCATGGTGGCACACGCCTGTAGTCCCAGCTACGTGGGAGGCTGAGGCAGGAGAATCGCTTGAACCTGGGAGGGGGAGGTTGCAGTGAGTTGAGATAGCATCACTGCACTGCAGCCTGGTGACAGAGTGAGACTCTCTCTCTCAAAAAAAGCATTATTAGTTTTTCCTTTTTTTTT
>NW_016107917.1:398242-401244 GCF_001604975.1 Cebus imitator | reverse complement strand
TTTTTTGAGATGGAGTCTCACTCTGTCGTCCAGGCTGGATTGTAGTAGTACAATGTCAGCTCACTACAACCTTGGCTTTCTGGGTTCAAGTGATTCTCTTGCCTCAGCCTCCTGAGTAGTTGGGACTGCAGGCATGTGCCACTGTGACTGGCTAATTTTGGTAATTTTTAGTAGAGACAGGGTTTCACTATGTTGGCCAGGCTGGTCTCGAACTCTTGATTACAGGTGATCCACCCGCTTCAGCCTCCCAAAGTGCTCAGATTACAGGTGTGAGCCACTGTGCCTGGCCACTATTTTTCTTTAATAAATGAGGAAACAATCACAGGGACATTATGTGATTTTCCATAGGTCACACAACTGGCAAGTGTCAGAGCAGGGAGTTAAATCCAGGTCTGACTACAAAACCTGTATTTTTGTTTTTTTTACTTCATGCCATGAAAATTAAAAGCCTATACTCTCTGGTGTCCAGCAATACCTTTTCAGCAAACACTCTTCTCCATTAAATGAATCTTATTTTGTCAGTGACATCTGTTGTAAAATTATAAATGCATTCTCACCAAAGAAACTATACAGAGTTAAAAGCTTTCAGTGACAAAGGAGTTAACTGGGTAGGGTGGGAGAGAAGCTCAGAGGCACTGAAATGAGTTAAACGTAATTGCAGTGGTCCAAGGGAGAAAGATGAGACTCTAGATTAACAGTATAGTAGGAAGAATGGAAGAGGGGGTAATGGATTTAAAAGATAGTTCCAAAGGTAGGAGTGAAAGTAATGTGGCCATGCTGGTCTTCTGTATTCCCTGAACGTATACAGTTCACTCCTTCCTCAGTTCGTCTGTACTATCTGATGTTCCTGGAATTCTCTGTTTTGTTTTTGTTTTTGTTTTTGTTTTTGTTTTTGACAGGTTCTTGCTCTGTTGCCCTGGTTGGAGTACAGTGGCGATCTCAGCTCACTGCAGCCTCACCTCCTGGACTCAGGTGATCCTCCCACCTCAGCCTCCCAAGTAGCTGAGACCACAGGCACATGCCACGATGCCCAGCTAATTTTTTGTAGAGACATGGTTTCGCCATGTTGGACAGACTGGTCTTGGAACTCCAGGGCTCAAGCGATTTGCCCACCTCAGCCTCTCAGTGTTGGTATTACAGGTGTGAGCCACTGCGCCTGGCTGGAATTCTCTCTCTCTCTCTCTCTCTTTTTCTCTTTTTGAGATGGAGTTTTGCTCTTGTTTCCCAGGCTGGAGTGCAATGGCACTATCTTGGCTCACCGCAACCTCCGCCTCCCCCTTTCAAGTGACTCTCCTGCCTCAACCTCCTGAGTAGCTGGGATTACAGGCGCCTGCCACTATGCCCAGCTAACTTTTTGTATTTTTAGTAGAGATAGGGTTTCACCATGTTGGCCAGGCTGGTCTTGAACTCCTGACCTCAGGTGATCCGCCCACCTCGGCCTCCCAAGGTGCTGGGATCAGGCATGAGCCACTGCACCCGGCCCAAGTATTTAAATTCCAATAGTTTCATGAATGTCAAAAAATTCTTTTACAAATTTTTCTTTGGTGGCCAGGCGCGGTGGTTCACACCTGTAATCCAAGCACTTTGGAGGCCAAGGCGGGTGGATCACCTGAGGTCGGGAGTTCAAGACCAGCCTGACCAACATGGTGAAACCCCGTCTTGAAAAAAAAAAAAAGAAAGAAAAATTTTTCTTTGAGTTAATATCCAAATAAAGTCTACACTTTGGGCCCCCGCTGTGGGTCTCGGCAACTCTGGCGGCGGGAGGAGTGGCAGCGGCCAGGCAGCCCAGCTTCGCAAAGGCTTTCCGCGGCCCGCGGCCCGCAGGCACCCGGCACGCGCCTCCTCGCCGCTAGGATGCCCAAAAGGAAGGTCAGCTCCGCCGAAGGGGCCGCCAAGGAAGAGTCCAAGAGGAGATCCGCGCGGTTGTCAGCGAACCCTCCTGCAAAAGTGGAAGCGAAGCTGAAAAAGGCAGCAGCGAAGGATAAATCTTCAGACAAAAAAGTGCAAACAAAAGGGAAAAGGGGAGCAAAGGGAAAACAGGCTGAAGTGGCTAACCAAGAAACTAAAGATTTACCTGCAGAAAACGGGAAAAGGAAAACTGAGGAGAGTCCAGCCTCTGATGAAGCAGGAGAGAAAGAAGCCAAGTCTGATTAATACCATATACCATGTCTTATCAGTGGTCCCTGTCTCCCTTCTTAACATCCAGGGGAATATTTTTATCAACTATTTTGTAAATGCAAGTTTTTTAGTAGCTCTAGAAACATTTTTAAGAAGGAGGGAATCCCACCTCATCCCATTTTTTAAGTGTAAATGCTTTTTTTTAGGAGGTGAAATCATTTTCTGGTTGTTTATTTTTTGGAACAACCAGAAAATAGTGTGGGATATTGAATTATGGGAGGCTTTGACTGTCTCGGGTGTCAGCTTACCATTCCATAGATGGGGGTTAGTTTTTATATCCTATAATACAAAGCATATTAAATGGCAATATGGAGTCAGTCCTGCATTTAGTGTCTTGAAAATTTTAAATTACTTCTATTCCCTTGTTGTTTTTAGTAGAATTGTTTCCTAAAGAAAACCACTCTGATCGTGGCTCTCCCCGTCAGAACTGTATGCACTCTGTAACATCTTTGGTGTGGTAGTCCTGTTTTTCTAATACCTTTGTTACTGTGCTGTGAAAGATAAAAAATTTGAATATGTAGTGTACATGCTATTCAGTTGTGAATTGTTGGGACGTATGTAACAGCTTATCAACATGTGAAGATACAGGTATTGATAGCCCCTTAAGGAAAATTTGCATCTAAATTTTAAGCTGGAAAGTCACTGCAATAACTTTAAAAAAGAATTGCAATACATGGCGTTTTAGATTTTTGTTACGTATGTTAAGAATTGTGAGGCCGGGCGCGGTGGCTCAAGCCTGTAATCCCAGCACTTTGGGAGGCCGAGGCGGGTGGATCACAAGGTCAAGAGATCGAGACCATCCTGGTCAACATGGTGAAACCCCG
>NW_016107917.1:392914-394147 GCF_001604975.1 Cebus imitator | reverse complement strand
GTAGAGACAGAAAAAGTCTGACCAGATAACTATGTACATATGGAGAAGTTTGCTTTTTTCTTTCTGGATATCTTCGAGCCAGTATTATTCTATAACTTCTGTAATAATTAAATATATCACTTTATAGGCTGGGTGTGGTGGCTCACGCCTGTAATCCCAGCACTTTGGGAGGCTAAGGAGGGCAGATCACCTGAGGTCTTGAGATATATTTTGAGGTAAATTTCTAAAAGCGAGATTGCTGGGAAGGAAGGCATACACATCTTTCCACATCTAAAATGTTAACAGTTACTGCCTGGGTGAGGTGGCTCATGCCTGTAATCCCAGCACTTTGAGAGGCTGAGGCATGAGCATTCCTTGAGGCCAGAAGTTTGAGACCAGCTTGGGTAACATAGCATGGCCTCGTCTCTACAAAAAATTTAAAAATTAGCCAGGTGTAGTGGCACATGCCTGTAGTCAAGGCTACTCATGAGGCTGAGGCAGAAAGATTGCTTGAGCTCAGGAGTTCAAGGCTACAGTGAGCTATGATGGTGCCACTGCACTCCAGCCTGGGTGACAGAGATATCCTGTCTCAAAAAAATAAGTCCAGGCACGGTGACTCATGCCTGTAATCTCAGCACTTTGGGAGGCCAAGGTGGGTGGATCACCCGAGGTCTGGAGTTTGAGATCAGCCTGCCCAAAATGGTGCAACCCAGCCCCTACTAAAAACACAAAAAATTCACTGGCGTGGGGGTGGGCACCTGTAATCCCAGCTACTCGGGAGGCTGAGGAAGGAGAATCACTTGAACCCAGGAGGCAGATGTTGTGGTGAGCCGAGATCGCACCACTGCACTCCAGCCTGGGCAACAGAGAGAAACTCTGTCTCAAAAAAGCAAAAAGAAGAAAGAAATGGGTTTTTGCCATGTTACCCAGGTTGGTCTTGAACTCCTGTGCTCATTATCCACCCACCTCAGCCTCCTAAAGTGCTGGAATTACAAACGTAAGCCACAGTGCCCAGCTATAACTTTTGTATTCTTTTGTCTTAATGTTTTGAGTAGAATCTGCAGAGTAATAGTAATAGTTTTAAGACAGGTGAATATTCTTATCTTGTTCTAACTTTAAAGAGATGACACTAGCATTTCACTATTGAGTATGATGATTGTAATTGTTTTCTCATAGATAACTCTTTATCAAATTGTGGATTTCTACAGTTTCTAGCCTATTGAGAATTTTTTTTTTTTTTTTGAAACAGGGTCT
>NW_016107917.1:390651-392360 GCF_001604975.1 Cebus imitator | reverse complement strand
GTAGAGACGGGGTTTCACCATGTTGACCAGGATGGTCTCGATCTCTTGGCCTCGTGATCCACCCGCCTTGGCCTCCCAAAGTGCTGGGATTACAGGCTTGAGCCACCGCGCCCGGCCCCCAATTCCTGTTCATTTTTATGTCTCCTACCAAAGATCAGTTGATGCAAATATAAGCATTTATGTGAATGGTATTTTTTACACAAATAGTAGGATACTATAGACACTGTTCTAAGCCTTGATTTTTTAAGCCAAGCTGTGAGTCATTTCTTTTCTTTTCTTGAGACGGAGTCTCACCCTGTCACCCAGGATGGAGTGCCATGGTGTGATTTCGGCTCACTGCAACCTCCACCTCCCCAATTACAGTGATTCTCCTGCCTCAGCCTCCTGAGTAGCTGGGATTACAGGTGCCCGCCACCAAGCCTGGCTAATTTTTATATTTTTAGTAGAGACGGAATTTACCATGTTGGCCAGGCTGGTCTCGAACTCCTGACCTCGTGATCCGCCCGCCTTGGCTTCCCAAAGTACTGGGATCAGAGGTGTGAGCAACCACGCCTGGCTGAGTCATTTCTTTATAGGTAATTTGTCTTTTCTCTTTGGTTCTTTTTCCCCCTCTACTTTTTATTATGGAAAAATTTCCAAACATACAAAAGTAAGAGAATAGTATATTGAATTTCCATATAACCACTGAAGCTGGGTGACAGGTACATGGAAATTATGTTCCATGTATTATCGCCAAACTTGTTTAATCTGTATTCTCTTAATCCCCACTCCCCTACCCACACATCAAGGTCATTCTGAAGCAAATATAAAATATCATATCATTTCATATCATCCATAAATATTTTGGTATGTATCACAAAAATATAAGGAGTCTTTTTTTAATTTTTTTTTTTGAGACAGAGTCTTGCTGTCACTCAGGCTGGAGTACAGTGGTGTGATCTTACTGCAACCTCCGCCTCCCAGGTTCAAGTGATTCTCTTGCATCAGCATCCTGAGTAGCTGGGATTACAGGCTCACGCCACTATATTCAGCTAATTGTTGTATTTTTAGTAGAGACAGGGTTTGCCATGTTGGTCAGGGTGGTCCCAAACTCCTGAGCTCAAGCGATTTGCCCACCTCGGCCTCCCAAAGTGCTAGGATTACAGGCGAGAACCACTGCTCGGCCCAGGACTCTTCTTAAACATTACAACAAAGTCACCACTCCAAAAAAATTAACAATTCTTTAATATCATCAAATATGGAGAGATCCAAGATGGCTGATCACTAGCAGCTCGGGATTGTAGCTCCCACTGAAAGCGCAGAGAACGAGAGGATGCCACACTTTCAGATCAATTTTTGTTGCTCACGCACCAGGAGATTCCCAGCGGAGGAGCCCCACGGGTCGCCAGCGTGACTCTTGAGGCCGGTGAGGCGGCTTTGCCGCTGCCTTGGTGTGGCGGTTCTTGGTGCAGAGTCAGAAAAGCACCATCAATCTTATCGCCGCTGTTTGGCCGGCGCAGTGGGTTGCTCAGATTTTAGCGCCGGGAGGCAACAAGTTGGCCGTCCATTCAGAAACCCAACTATAAAGACGGTAATTATAAAGACCACAGATGAGGCCGGGTGCGGTGGCTCACGCCTATAATCCCAGCACTTTGGGAGGCCGAGGCGGGTGGATCACGAGGTCAAGAGATCGAGACCATCCTGGTCAACATGGTGAAACCCCGTCTCTA
>NW_016107917.1:382852-388545 GCF_001604975.1 Cebus imitator | reverse complement strand
TTTCCAAAAAAAAATATATATATATATATCATCAAATATACAATGACGGTTCAGATTTTACCTATTGTCTCAAGAATGATTGTGTTTATTCTTAGTTTGTTTGAATCAGGATCCAAATAAGGACTATATACTCTGATTTGTTGATGTATCTCAAATCTCTTAATCTATAGGTACCCTTTCCATCCACCCTTTTTTTTTTAATTCTTCCGTGGGATTTATTTGTTAAGAAACTGAATTGTTTGTTTGTGCTATAAAAGCTCCTCAAAGAATGGATCTTAGTGGTTGCATCCCTGTGATGGTATTCTTCTGTATTTCCTGAATATTAGATGTAGATGTTTGATTAAATTTAGAATTGGGGCCTGTTTTTTCCTTTTTTTGGCAAGAATATTTCATAGGTAGTGTTATATACTTCCTTAAGCAGATACGAAGTCTCTTACTCCTTTTAGGATCTTCTCTTTGATGTTCTGAAGTTTTACTACAATGTGTCTGGGTTAGGATTTCTTTCTTTCTTTTTCCTTCACGTTTGGGATTCCTGAATCTTGAAGATTGGCATCTTTCATGAGTTCTCAGCTATTTTCTCTTTAACTCTGCTGCTTCACTGTTTTCTCTGTTTGTCACTTGAACTCTAATTAGACATCACCTAAAAGCATGGGACCTTTAAACAACAGACTGTAGGTCAGGCTTGGTGGCTCACGCCTGTCATCCCAGCACTTTGGGAGGCTGAGGCAAGAGGATCTCTTGAGCCCAGGAGTTCAAGACCAGCCTTGGCAACATAGTGAGACCCTGTCTGTATGAAAAATACAAAAAGTAGCCGGGTGTGATGGCAAGTGCCTGTGGTCCCAAGCTACTTTGGAGACTGAGGTGGGAGGATCTCTTGAGCCCGGAAAGTTGAGGCTGCAATGAACCATGATCATGTCACTGAATTCCCGCCTGGGTGACAGAGCAAGACCCTGTCTCAAAACAACAACAACAACAACAAACAACAACTTAGGCTATAGGCCATGGGGGATCAGATGACCTCAGACTCACAGCAAAGGTCTGCTTCAGCACTTACCCCAGTGCTCATTGTTTCCTCTGACTGAGTCCTATACTTAACTGCCACTGTACCATATATATGTGTACTGACAGTATGTATGGATGTGTGTGTATATATATGTGTGTGTGTATATATATGTATGTGTGTGTGTGTGTGTATATATATATATATATATATCATAAAAATGTATCTTGTGGTTGGGTGCAGTGGCTCACACCTGTAATTCCAGCACTTTGGGAGGCTGAGGCGGGCAGATCACCTGAGGTCAGGAGTTCAAGACCAGACTGGCCAACATGGTGAAACCCCCTCTCTAGTAAAAATACAAAACTTAGCCAGGTGTGGTGGCAGGTGCCTGTAATCCCAGCTACTCTGGAGGCTGAGGCAAGACAGTCACTTGAACCACGAAAGCAGAGGTTGTAGTGAGCTCATTCCACTGCACTCCAGCCTGAGCGACAGAGCAATACTGCGTCTCCAAAAAATAAATAAATAAAATAAAATAAAATAAAATAAAAAATATTGAAATTCATTTCATAACACTACATGATCTAACTCATTCATTTTTTCATTTATTACATTTAACACATGGTAAAAAGCCAAAATCTTAATTACACATTTTTTACATATGTATAAACCCAGATCAAAATACTGAATATTGGCTGGATGTGGTGGCTCATGCCTGTAATCCCAGCACTTTGGGAGGCCGAGTCAGGCAGATCAACTGAGGTCGGGAGTTCAAGACCAGCCTGACCAATATGGAGAAACCCCGTCTCTACTAAAAAGTACAAAATTAGTTGGGCGTGGTGGCACATCTCTGTAATCCCGGCTACTGGGGAGGCCGATGCAGGAGAATGGCTTGAACCCAGGAGGTGGAGGTTTCGGTGAGCCGAGATTGCGCCATTGCACTCCAGCTTGGGCAACAAGAGCAAAACTCCGTCTAAACAAAACAAAATATCACACCTGTAATCTCAGCACTTTGGGAGGCCGAGGTGGGCAGATCACAAGGTCAGGGGTTCAAGACCAGCCTGGCCAACATGGTGAAACCCTGCCTCTACTAAAAACTATTTTAGGCCGGGCGCGGCGGCTCAAGCCTGTAATCCCAGCACTTTGGGAGGCCGAGGCGGGTGGATCACGAGGTCAAGAGATCAAGACCATCCTGGTCAACATGGTGAAACCCCGTCTCTACTAAAAACTATTTTAGGCCGGGCGCGGCGGCTCAAGCCTGTAATCCCAGCACTTTGGGAGGCCGAGGCGGGTGGATCACGAGGTCAAGAGATCAAGACCGTCCTGGTCAACATGGTGAAACCCCGTCTCTACTAAAAATACAAAAATTCAGCTGGGCATGGTGGCGTGTGCCTGTAATCCCAGCTACTCAGGAGGCTGAGGCAGGAGAATTGCCTGAACCCAGGAGGCGGAGGTTGCGGTGAGCCGAGATCGCGCCATTGCACTCCAGCCTGGGTAACAAGAGCGAAACTCCGTCTCAGAAAAAAAAAAAAAAAACTATTTTAGCTGGGCGCAGTGCTGCATGTCTGTAATCCCGGCTACTCAGGAGGCTGAGGCAAAAGAATCGCTTGAACCCGGGTGGCAGAGGTTGCAGTGAGCTGAGATCACGCCACTGCACTCCAGCCTGGGCAACAGAATGAGACTCCATCTCAAAACAAACAAACAAACAAACAAGCAAACACACAAACAAAACCCAGAATATTTCCAGCTCCACCAAATGCTGGCTACTTGTGCTCCCACTCAGGCATTACCCGTTCCCAAGATTAACCACATTCTGACCTCTATAATCATAGATCAGTTTTGCCTATATTTAAATTTTATATACATGGACTCATACAGAGTATGTACTCTTTTGCATCTGACGCTTTTTGATTCAGCATTGTCTGTGAGCTTCACCTATGACATAGTTGTTGTTGTTGTTGTTATTTGAGACAAGGTCTTGCTCTGTTGCCTAGGCTGGAGACAGTGGTATGCTCATGGCTTACTGCAGCCTCAACCTCCCAAGCTCAAGTAATCCACCTCAGTCTCCCGAGTAGCTGGAACCACAGGCACTTGCCACCATGCCTGGCTCATTTTTGTATTTTTTGTAGAGACAGGGTTTTGCCATGTCACCCAGGCTGGTGTGGAACCCTGAGCTCAAGCCATCCACCTGCCTCGGCCTCCCGAAGTGCTAGGATTACAGGTATGAGTCACTGTGCCCAGCTCCCATTCATCTGTTGATAGACACCTGGGTCATTTCTACATGTGACTACTGTGAATAATGCTGCTGTGTACAAGTATAGCCATGTACTGCATAATGATGTTTCAGTCATTGATGGATCACATATAAAAATGGAAGCCACATAAAATTATAGTATAGTATTTTTACTTTACCTTTTCTGTATTTAGATATGTTTAATCATACAAATACAGCCAAGTGCTGTGGCTTACGCTGGTAATCTCAGCACTTTGGGAGGCCGAGGTGGGCAAATCACCTGAGGTCAGGAGTTTGTGACCAGCCTGGCCAATGTAGTAAAACCCTGTCTCTATTAAAAATACAAAAATTAGCTCAGCATGATGGAAGGCGCCTGTAATCCCAGTTACTCTGGAGGCTGAGGCAGGAAGATCGCTTGAACCCAGGAGGCAGAGATTGCAGTGAGCCGAGATAGGGCCATTGTACTCCAGCGTGGGTGATAAGAGCGAAAATCTATCTCAAAATAAATAAATAAATAATTTAAAAACTTTAAAAAATAGATACACAAATACCGTTGTGTTACAATTGCCTACAGGATTCAGTACAAACCTGTATACATGCTGTATAGGCTTGTAGCCTAGGAGCAACGGGCTATACCACATAACCTAGGTCTGTAGTACACCATACCACCTAGGTTTGTGTAAGTACACTCTATGATGTTTGCACAGTGACAAAATCACCTAGTGATGCATTTCTTAGAATGTATCCTTGTCATTAAGCAATATATGACTCTGTCTGAGCTCCTGTTTTCAATTTTTTGGGGTCTATACCAAGAAGTAGAAATGCTGGATCATATGGTAATTGTACGTTTAACTTTTTGAGGAATTGCCAAACTGTTTTCCACAGTGGCTGCAACCATTTTACATTCACATCAGCAACGTACAAGGGTTCCAATGTCTCCACATCTTTGTCAAAACTTATTTTTCTTTTGTTAAAATCATAGCCATCCTATGAGTGTGGAGCGGTATCTCATTGTAGTTTTTCCTTTTTGTCTCACTATGTCACCCAGGCTGGAGCGCAGTGGTGCAAACACCACTCACTGCAACCTCGACCTCCCAGGCCCAAGTGATCTTCCAGCCTCAGCCTCCCAAATAGCAGCCTCCGAAGTAGCTGGGACTCCAGGTGCATGCCACCATGCCCAGCTAATTTTCCTATTTTTTGTAGAGTCCAGGTTTCGTCAGGTTGCCCAGACTGGTCTCAAACTCCTGAGCTCAAGGGATCCTCCCGCCTTGTCCTCCCAAAGTGTTGGGATTACAGGCGTGAGTCCCTGTGCCCAGCCTCATTGTACGTTTCATTTGTCATTTTCCTAATGACAATCATGTTGACCATCTTTTTATGTGCTTATTGGCCATTTGTATATCGTCTTTGGAGAAACGTCTATTCAAATCTTTAGTCCATTTTTGAATTGGGATTTTTTTTTTTTGAGTAGTAGTTCTTCACATGCTCTGAATATTATCAGGTACATGATTTGCAAATATTTTCTTCCATTCTATGGGTTGTCTTTCACTTTCCGGATAGTGTCCATTAATGTTTGCAAAATTTTAATTTTGATGAAGTCCAATTTATTTATAGATATCGTTTTTATTTTTTATTCTATGAAAAATATTTATACATATTTCTCTCTCTATATATATATATGTATATGTGTATATATATGCATATATATTTTTAGACAGGGTTTCAGCTTTGTCAACCAGGCCGGAGTACAGTGGTGCAATCACTACTTACTGCAACCTCAACCTCCTGGGCTCAACGATCCTCCTATTTGACCCTTCCAGAGTAGCTGGGACCCCAGGTGTGTGCCTCCACACCCGGCTAATTTTTTACTTTGTAGACACAGGGTCTCCCCATGTTGCCCAGACTGGTCCTAAACTCCTGGGCTCAAGTGATCCTCCCACTTCAGTCTCCCTAAATGCTGGGATTACAGGTGTGAGCCGCTGCACTTGGCCCAATTTATCCAGTTTTTTGTTTTGTTGCCTGTGCTTTTGGTGTTATATCCAAAAATCATTGCCAAGACAAATGTCACATAGTTTACTCCTATGTTTTCTTTTTGGAGTGTTATAATTTTAGTTCTTACATTTAGGTCTTTGATCAATTTGGAGGGGTGTGTGTGCGTGTGTGTGTGTGTGTGTGTGTGTGTGAAATGGAATCTTGCTCTGTTGCCCAGGCTAGAGTGCAGTGGCACGATTTCAGCTCACTGCAACCTCCACCTCCTGGGTTCAAGCGATTCCGATGCCTCAGCCTCCCGAGTAGTTGGGATTACAGGCACTTGCCACAGCGCCCGGCTAATTTTTGTATTTTTAGTAGAGACAGGATTTCACCATCTTGGCTCTGTTGCCCAGACTGGTCTCGAACTCCTGATCTCAAGATCCACCCACCTCGGCCTCCCAAAGTGTTGGGATTACAGGCATGAGCCACCAAGCT
>NW_016107917.1:378618-381550 GCF_001604975.1 Cebus imitator | reverse complement strand
GTGCAGTGGTTTACACCTGTAATCCCAGCACTTTGGGAGGCTGAGGTGGGCAGATCACCTGAGGTTAGGCGTTCCAGACCAGCCTGGCCAACATGGTGAAACCCCATCCCTACTAAAAATACAAAAATTAGCCAGGCATGGTGGCATGCGCCTGTAATCACAGCTCCTTGGGAGGCTGAGGTAGGAGAACTGCTTGAACCCGGGAGGCAGAGGTTGCAGTGAGCCGAGATCTGCCACTGCACTCCAGCCTGGGCAACAAGAGCGAAACTTCATCTCAAAAAAAAAATTGAGATATATTGCACTGTATAATGAATATAGTAAATAATCATGTATTGTACATTTCAAAATTGCTAAGAGAAGCCAGGTGTGCTGGCTCACACCTGCAATCTCAACACTTTGGGGGCTGAAGTGGGAAGATATCTTGAGGTCAGGAGTTTGAGGTTTGAGACCAGCCTGGGAAACATAGAGAGACCATGTCTCTACAAAAAATAATAAAACAAAATGAAACAAAACACAAATCTGAATCTGCATCCAATATATGGTACTGTTAAAAAAAAAAAACACAAATCACTAAGACAGTATATTTCAAATGTTCTTACCACAAAAATGGTAAGTGTCTGAGGTGCTGAATGTGTTCATCAGCCTGATTTAATTACTCTACTTGTATTCATGAATCATAGCATCACTTTGGACCCCATAAATATTTACATCTATAATTTGTCAATTTATGATTATAAAAACTAAAAAAGACCAATTGACCATATATGTGAGGATTTATTTCTGGGCTCTCTTTTTTTTCTTCTTCTTTTTCTTTTTATTTTTTTTAATTATTTTTATTTGTTTTTATTTTTATTTCTATTTTAAAGACAGGGTTTCACCATGTTGGTCAGGCTGGTCTTGAACTCCCGACCTCAGGTGATCTGCACACCTTGGCCTCCAAAGTGCTTGGATTACAGGCGTGAGACACCATGCCCGGCCTCTTCTTCTTCTTTTTTTTGAGACAGAGTCTTGCTCTGTTGCCCAGGCTGGAGTGCAGTAGTGCAATCTCAGCTCACTGAAACCTCTTGCCTCCTGGGCTCAAGTGATTCTCCTGCCTCAGCCACCTGAGTAGCTGAGATTACAGGCATGTGCCACCATGCCTGGCAAATTTTTTGTATTTTTAGTAGAGACAGGGTTTCACCATGTTGGCCAGGCTGGTCTTGAACTCTTGACCTTATGATCCACCTGCACTGGCCTCCCAAAGTGCTGGGATTACAGGTGTGAGCCGTATTTTTATCATAAAAATATGAGGAGTAATTCATCATACAATGTCTTTCAATCCGTGAAGAAAGGATATCTTTCCATTTATTTATGTCTTCTTTAATTTCATTCAGCAATGTTTTGTAGTTTTTCATTTTGGTGTACAGACATTCAATTAATTTTTGTGTGTTGATTTTGTATTCTACAGCTTTGCTGAATTCACTTATTAGCTATAATCGTTTTTTGTGTAATCTTTAGGGTTTTGTATATATATACTGTTATACCCGAGCGAGTTAGGAAAGCACCACACTCAGTTCCAACTGAGAGTCCTTTATTGCTGGCGACCAAGAGTCAGCTAGCACTCAAATTCTTTTGGACCTAAGGAAGGGGCTTGATTCCTTTTTATACCTTGCTTAGGAAAGAGGAGGGGCAGCCTAGCTGAAGCAGAATTTACAGCAAGTTAGATAAGGAGGCTGGTAACCAGGAGGCAGAAGGTTCCCATGATTGTTGATTACTAAGGAGGGTATACACAAGCAGTTCCCAGGATTGTTGGTTACCAAGGGGGGTATTCGGTACTTGTCATACAATCAATCGAGGAAGGCATTCACAATAACAAGTGGGCTTGCCAGGCAGAATATGGTTACAATGGTTATATGTTTCTACAGCTCTAAGTACAGCATGACCCAGCATAGGAACATGACCCAGATATGTACTCAAAGGAGAAATGGCAGGAGGGGTGAGGGGGAGGTTAAAATGGAGTTTGTCTGACTCTCAGCAAGATGGAGTCTGACTCTCAGCAAGATGGAGTCTGTCTGGCTAATATAGAGTAGGTTAGCACAATATTATCATGCCATCCGTGAAAAGAGATAATCTTACTTCTCCCTTTCCAATCTAGTTGCCTTTTATTTCTTTTACGTGCTTAATTACTGGCTAAAACTTCCTCTACTATGTTTAATAGAAGTGGTGAAGGCAGATATTCCTTATCTTATGAAGAAAGTTTTCAATCTTTCACCATTGTGTATTATGTTACCTATGGGTTTTTCATATAGAGCCTTTTTTTAAAGATCACGTTGAGGAAGTTATCTTTTATTCCTAGTTTATTGTTTTTTTTTTTTTTTTATCATGATAGGATGTTGGATTTTGTCAAACACTTTTTCTGTATCAATTGAGATGATCGTGTGGTTTTTTCCTTCATTCTATTAATGTAGTTATATTCATTGATTGATTTTCCTATGTTGAACTATTCTTGCCTTCTAGAAACAAATCCCAGTTAGTTATGGTCTATTACCTTTTACTATGTTGCTGAATTTGGTTTGCTAGCATTTTGTTAAAGTTTTTGCATTAATATTCATAAAGGATATTGGTCTGTAGTTTTCTTGTAGTGTCTTTCTCTGGCTTTGGTATCAGTGTAATGTTGACCCCATAGAATAAGCTAGGAAGTGGTCTCTCCTCTTTAAATTTTCAGAAGACTATCAAAAAGATTAGTGTTAATTCTTGGCCAGGCACTGTGGCTCACGCCTGTGATCACAGCACTTTGGGAGGCTGAGGCAGGTGGATCATGAGGTCAAGAGTTCAAGACCATCCTGGTCAACATGGTGAAACCTCATCTCTACTAAAAATACAAAAATTAGGCTGGTGTTGTGGTGTGCACCTGTAATCCCAGCTACTTGGGAGGCTGAGCCAGGAGAATTGC
>NW_016107917.1:368625-375563 GCF_001604975.1 Cebus imitator | reverse complement strand
AAACAAAATGGTGTAGAGATGATACAAATGGCATAAAATGAACAAAGAAAATTATGATATATAACAATAATGAAAGAAAATTATGATAAAATATGACTTAAAGATTTTTATAACATCATTTCACAGTACTGTACATATAGCCTACTCAACTTACGACCAAATCGTGTTACAACCGGTCTGTCGGAACCAATCGTGGTCGTAAGTTGAGCACTAACTGTATATATATTTCTATACATATAAATAATTTTTTTTTTAGATGGAGTCTTGCTCTGTCACCCAGGTGCAGTGGAGTGCAGTGGTGAGTTTTGGCTCACTGCATCCTATGCCTCCCAGGTTCAAGCGATTTTCCTGTCCCAGTCTCCTGAGATGGGATTACAGGTGCACACCACCATGCCCGGCTAATTTTTGTATTTTTAATAGTGACAGGGTTTCACCATGTTGATCAGGCTGGTCTTGAACTCCTGATCTCATGATCCACCCACCTCGGCCTCCCAAAGTGCTGAAATTACAGGTGTGAGCCACTGTGCCCGGCCAAATATATGTATACATAGTTCTGCCTTTTTCTTTTTCTCTTCTCTTCTTGGTATTCCTTTTTTTTTCTTTTTCTTTTTTCTTTTTTTTCTCCCTAGACTGCTCAGCAGGATCCTTTTGATATTCCTAAAATGCATATGTTGGTATGTCTGATGATGTCCTATAGGTCTCTCAGGATCTGATTATTTTTCTTCCTTCCTTTTTCCCCTATCTTTGGAATGGATAATTTCAATGGACTCATCTTCAAATTTGTGATCCTTTCTTCTGCATGCTCTCTTTTCTATCACTTTATCAATATTCTCATTTTTTTCATACATTATTTCAATAATTTGCTTTAATTTTTTGTCCATGGTTTCCTTTAGCTCACTAAACATATTTAAGACAGGTGATTAATGTCTTTGACTAATAATTCCAATTGCTGGGCCTTTTTTTATTTTTCCTATGCTTGGGCCATACTTTCTTGTTTATTTTATTTTTTTAAGATGGAGTTTCGCTCTTGTTGCCCAGACTGGAGTGCAATGGTGCCATCTTGGCTCACTGCAATCTCCGCCTTCCGAGTTCAAGCGATTCTATCGCCTCAGCCTGTCGAGCAGCTGGGATTACAGGTGCATGCCACCATGCCCGGCTAATTTTTGTATTTTTGGAGAGATGGGGTTTCACCATGTTGGTCAGGCTAGTCTCAAACTCCTGACCTCAGGTGGTCCCCACCTCCTCGGCCTCCCAAAGTGTTGGGATTATAGGCGTGAGCCACTGTGCCCGGCCGGGACTTTCATACTGCGTATCTAGCCTAGGAGAAAGTTGACTGCTAGGCAGACTGCGGAGAGGGATGCTTTAAGACCTGTGGCTCAACACAAATTTGTAAACTTTCTTAAAAAAAATAAGATTTTTTTTTTTTGCAATATTTTTAGCTCATTGTATCATTAGTATATTTTATGTGTGGTCCAAGGCAATTCTTCTTCCAATGTGGGCCAGCAGAGCCAAAAGATTGGACACTACTGCTTTACTAGATGAGAATGGAAGACTTATAACCACTTATTAACCACTGTAATATCAAGGTTAGGAGTGAATGACTAACTCAGGAGACTTCTGGGGTGCTGTCTCTACAGCTCCAGGCTTCTCCCAGTTTCCAATCCTTTAGGCATACCTAAAGATCTCTAAGCTGCTGTATCCACTTCACAGTGCTACTGTAAGGCTTAAATAAGATAAGATGTGTTAAAGCACCTGGTGCCTATGATGGGCTCTCAATTTTTAGTTTCCTCTTGCTTCTCCATAGCAACTTTTTTCTCTGAGCCATGCATTGCTCTGTTTTATTGTTTGCCTTTTTAGGTAGATCCTGACCTTGCTACTAGCATTCAGAGGTTTTTTTTTTCCCCCTTTTGAAAATCCCTCCTAGCAGTGCATTGCCCGGTGTAATTTCCGGGAGTGTGTGGACAGTAGTGATGATGAGGAGGGGAAAGCTGTCGAGGATCCTTAACAGGACAGCGTAATGCCAGATGCTGGTGCTGAGGTAAACAAGCCGTCCATCCCTCCGCCCCGCCCCGAGACGGAGTTTTGCCCTTGGCGCCCAGGCTGGACTGCAATGGCACGATCTCGGCTTACTGCAACATCTGCCTCCTGGATTCAAGTGATTCTCCTGCCTCAGCCTCTCAAGTAGCTGGGATTACAGGTGTCTGCTACCATGCCTGGCTAATTTTTGTATTTTCAGTAGAGACAGGGTTTCACCATGTTGGCCAGGCTGGTCTCGAACACCTGACCTCAGGTAATCCACCCACCTCGGCCTCCCAAAGTGCTGGGATTACAGATGTGAGCCACCACGCCCGGCCACATTTCTTTTCTTTACAGATTAAAAAAAAATTTTTTTGTCTGGGCTCGGTGGCATGAGCCTGTACTCCCAGCACCCAGCACTTTGGGAGGCTGAGGTGGGTGGATCACTTGAGGCTGGGAGTTACAGACCAGCCTGGGCAACATGGCAAAACCCCATCTCAACTAAAAATGCAAAAATTAGCTGGCTTGGTGGTGGGTGCCTGTAATCCCAGCTGCTTGGAAGACTGAGGCAGGAGAATGGCTTGAACCCTAGAGGTGGAGATTGCAGTGAGCTAAGATTGTGCCACTGCACTCCAGCCTGGGCAACCCAGCGAGACTCTGTCTCAAAGAAATATATATATATTTTTTTGACAGGAAGTTTAGCTCTTGTTACCCAGGCTGGAGCACAATGGTGCCATCTTGGCTCACTGTAACCTCTGCCTCCCAGGTTCAAATGATTCTCCTGCCTCAGCCTCCCGAACAGCTGGGATTACAGGTGCCCACCACCACGCCAGGCTAACTGTCGTATTTTTAGTAGAGACGGAGTTTTCACCATGTTGACCAGGCTGGTCTTGAACTCCTGACCTCAGGTGATCCACCCACCTCAGTCTCCCAAAGTACTGGGATTACAGGCGTGAGCCACCACACCCGGCCAAAATTTTTTTTTTTTTTTTTTTTTTTTTTTTTTTTCTGAGACGGAGTTTCGCTCTCGTTACCCAGGCTGGAGTGCAATGGCACGATCCTGGCTCACCGCAACCTCCGCCTCCTGGGTTCAGGCAATTCTCCTGCCTCAGCCTCCTGAGTAGCTGGGATTACAGGCACGTGCCACCATGCCCAGCTGATTTTTTGTATTTTTAGTAGAGACGGGGTTTCACCATGTTGACCAGGATGGTCTCCATCTCTTGACCTCGTGATCCACCCGCCTCGGCCTCCCAAAGTGCTGGGATTACAGGCGTGAGCCACCGCGCCCGGCACCCCAAAAAATTTTTTTTAATCTATAAAGAAAACAAATTTGGCTGGGCACGGTGGCTCACGTCTGTAATCCCAGCACCCAGCACTTTGGGAGGCTGACGCGGGTGGATCACCTGAGGTCAGGAGTTCAAGGCCAGCCTAACCAACATGGTGAAACCGTGTCTCTACTAAAATTATAAAAATAGCTGTGCGTGGTGGTGGGCGCTTGTAATCCCAGCTACTCGGGAGGCTGAGGCAGGAGAATCACTTGAACCCGGGAGGTGGAGGTTGCAATGAGCCGAGATCGCGCCATTGTACTACAGCCTGGGTGACAAGAGTAAAACACTGTCTCCAAAAAAAAAAAAGAAAAGAAAAGAAATAAAATTAATGTATTTATTTCCTGAGTGTGGTGGCTTATGCCTGTAATCCCAACATTTTGGGAGGCCACTGTAGGAGGATCCTTTGAGCCCAGGAGTTGGAGACCAGATTGGGCAACATAGGGAGACCCTGTCTCTACAAAAAATAAAAAATTAGCTGAATATGGTAGCACATGTCTGTAGTCCCAGCTACTAGGAGGCTGAGGTGCAGGGATGGCTTGAGCCAAGGAGGTTGAAGCTGCAGTGAGCAATGATCGTGCCACTGCACTCCAGCCTGGGCAACAGAGCAAGAAAAAAAGAAAAGATGAAATTTCTTACAATTATGGAGGCTGGGAAGTCCAGGGTCGAGGGGCCACAATTAATAAGAGCCTTTTTGCTGGTGGAAAGTCTGCAGGGTCCCGAGGTGGCTCAGGGAATCCCATGGTGAGGGGGCTGAGCATACTTGCTTAGGTCTCTTTTCCTCTTCTTATGAAGCCACTAGTTCCAAGCCCATATTAAGCCATTAATCTATTAATTCTATTAATGGATTAATCCATTCATGAAGGCCCTCAAGATCCAGTCACCTCTTGAAAACCCCACCTCTCAATACTTCCACGTTTGGGCATTAAGTTTCAATATGAATTTTGTTTTATTCATGTATTTATTTATTTATTTGAGACAGGGTCTCACTCTGTCACCCAGGTTGGAATGTTGGCCAGGCTGGTCTTGAACAGCTGACTTCAACTGATCTGCCCTCCTCAGCCTCCCAAAGTGCTGGGATTACAGGTGTGAGCCACTGTGCCTGACCTGTGCCTAAGAGTTTTACTCTGGTTCAGCAACTGCCTAAGTTGTCCTGTTGTTCTGAAAGCAGTCACTCTGAGCAGAGGTGTTGGACAGTGGATGATGCCTAGAGGAAGCTGGGAAAATGAGCTGCATAGACAGTAATTGTAGGAATTCAGAAGGGAAATAAATTTATCCAGATCAGGAAAGTCAGAGAAGGCTATTCTTGAGGAAGGTGGTGGTGACTGTGCCCCTTTTCTATTGACCTTGTGTGTTTGATCCTTATGCTTATTCCTGGATGGAAAAAGAATGGGCTGATGGTCAGTATACCCTGGGGTGGTTTCCTACCAGAGTTAGTTAAATTATGCTCTGGACTTCTTTTAACTGTGGAACCCGTGCTAAAGAAGGTGGGAGGCCTCAACACTCAGAATTGGCTCTGTGTGGGCAGAGAGCAACCCCTAGTGGCCTTGTGGAAAGCATACTCTGAAGGCCGCTTTTCTTTTTTTTTTCTTTTTGAGACAGGATCACCATCTGTCACCCAGGCTGGAGTCCAGTGCTGTGATCATAGCTCACTGCAGCCTCAATCTCCCAGGCTCAAGAAATCCTCCCACCTCAGCCTCCAAAATGCTGGGATTACAGGCATGAGCCACCAAACCTGGCTCACTTTTCTTTATTGTGACCAAAACGAGGTGTTCTGTTTATTTTGTTTTTGCCTATCATATGGGCCTAATGTAGACCTTATCTAGTAAGACAACAGGATGGGGGATGTATCTATTTCCCCAAATCCTCAAGGTGAGAAATAAATTGATTCTCAATATTTTTTTCTGTAACCAAATATATATGATGATTATTATTTTTGAGATGGAGTCTGGCTCTGTTGCCCAGGCTGGAGTGCAGTGGGGTGATCTTGGCTCACTGCAACCTCTGCCTCCCGTGTTCAAGTGATTCTTTGCCTCAGCCTCCTAAGTAGCTGGGATTACAGGCACGCACCACCACACCTGGCTAATTTTTTGTATTTTTAGTAGAGACGGGGTTTCACTGTGTTAGCTAGGATGGTCTCGATCTCCTGACCTCATGATCCACTCACCTCAGCCTCCCAAAGTGCTGGGATTACAGGCGTGAAACCCTGTGCCCGGCCTCAAATATATATGATTATTTAATGCCCTTTCCTCTGTGCTCTGATACTTAAAGAAGGCACTATTATAAGAATTAGGTCTGAAATTAGGGCAGTAGTTAAGAACCTTCAGAAAGTGTAGTACTTTGGGATCTAAATTGAGGGCAAGGCATTGATGGGGTATTAATATGAGGGTATAAATATAGGAACTCCTAGTAAACACGTTTCTTGGAGATCATCTTTGCCGTATCATTTACTCTGAAATACTGATTCATGAAGAAATGGATGAGTATGGTGGTGTTATGACCTATAGTTTTACTCACATAAGGTTGAAAGGGATGAGACCCTTGGTTTGTCTAGCATTGTAACCACATTACAGAATTCTTGCCTTCTCCAGTAGTAGTAGAATAGTAGAAGAATTATTAAGAAGACATAGTAGCTTCTAACACTTAATGAGTACTGTCTATGTGAGAGGGACTAATAAGTACTTTGCATGACTTTTTCATTTAACCTCAGGTTAAAAATTTTCTCTGGCCGGGCGGTGGCTCATGCCTATAATCCCAGCACTTTGGGAGGCAGGGGCAGGTGGATCACTTGAGGCCAGGAGTTCAAGACCAGCCTGGTCAACATGGTGAAACCCTGTCTCTACTAAAAATGCAAAAATTAGCTGGGCATGGTGGTGTATGCCTGTAGTTCCAGCTACTCGGAAAGCTGAGACACAAAAATTTGTTTGAACCCAGGAGGCAGAGGCTGCAGTGAGCTGAGGTGCACCACTGCCCTCCAGCCTGGGTGACAGAGTGAGACTCTGCCTAAAAACAACACCACCAACAAGAAAACTTTCCCAAGTTCACAAAGATTAGAGAGAGAACTGGGTTTTTACTCCAGCCCTTCTGACTTCAGAGCCTGGACTCTCAACCATTTCTCTAGCTGAGTGTGACTTGTCTGCCTTTCTCTCCAGTATTGTGATGTTTCTTTTTTTTTTTTAGGAATGGAGGTTCATCTCCTGGGTCTATAGCCAGAGACCCAAAGTGAGAGCCATGTTTCTTGATTCAACCTTGGAAACCTTCTATGATAATTTTTAAAAATTACTAAACATTTATTGAGCACCTACAATATTTTAGTACCTTCGATACCGTGATTCCAGACCTTATGATAACAGTGTAACACAAATACCTATGTGTATGGATGGTTTTTAATCTTTTTGGGCTCACAGCCTTTTGTGAGACACTAGTGACAGCTTTGCATCTTCTTTCTAGAAAAATTCACTTATGCACATTTACATAGTATTGTACACAACTTAAGAAGAGGCTTCTAGCCGGGCGCGGTGGCTCAAGCCTGTAATCCCAGCACTTTGGGAGGCCGAGGCGGGTGGATCACGAGGTCAAGAGATCGAGACCATCCTG
>NW_016107917.1:361321-365255 GCF_001604975.1 Cebus imitator | reverse complement strand
AAAAAAAAAAAAAAAAAAAAAAAAAAGAACCAACAATTTAAAATAGTGCTGGGTACAGTGGCTCATCCCTATAGTCCCAGCACTTCAGGATGCCGAAGTGGGTGGATGGCTTGAGCTCAGGAGTTTGAGACCAACCTGGGCAACATGGCGAAACTGTTTCTACAAAATATGTGAATATTAGCGGGGTGTGGTGGTGTGTGCCTGTAGTCCCAGCTACTTGGAGGGCTGAGGTGAGAGGATCACTTGAGCCCAGGAGGTCGAGGCTGCTGTGAGCTGGGTTTGTATCACTACTCCAGCCTGGGTGACAAAGTGAGACTCTGTCTCGAAAATAAACAAATAAATAAGCTAAAAACTAAATAAATAAAACTGAACAGGTTCTTTAACGGCAAGATTTTATAACTTAATATGACGTATGTAAGATTTCTCAAACTTATTTCACCATGCAGTGGCACGATCTCAGCTCACTGAATTTTTTTTGGTCACATGCAGCACCTATTAATATGTCTGGTGACACCATTTGAAAGAAGCTGGGTTAATGGGACCCGGGAATTCCCAAGGAGGAGGCTGTAAAACTAGAAAGCACAATGTAGTTTTGCTCTTTTTGATGTTTTCCTCTTCATGCCTTTGAGACAAATGTTTGTCAGCATGCGCTTGTTATTTGTTTCTCTGCTTCAGGAGATGGGTCTGGCATGTAGTCATGACAGTGCTTTGGAGGTGAGATCTGACAGTGAGATCTGTTATCACATTCTGATAGCACTATGGGCCTTGTGACGTGGAATTACCAATCCCTCCGAAAAAAAAAAAAAAAACTTGTGTCTGAGTCTTGCGTGTTGCTTCTCTGTCGCTTTCAGCTTTAAGGACAGACCACTCAAGGTTAACCCCCAACCGGGTGCAGTGGCTCACTTCTGTAATCCCAGCTACTCACAAGGCTGAGGCAGGAGGATTGCTTGAGGCCAGGAGTTCCAGACCAGCCTGGGCAACATAGGGAGACCCCCATTTCTATTAAACATTAAAAGAAAAAGGAGAAAAAAAGAAAAAAGTTAACCCCTTAAATAAAACAAACAAAAAACTGTCCTGCCAGTAATTGTCAGAGTTCTGAGCCTTTTCTGAGACTTTTCTTCTGCCCTTATGTCTGGGCTTAGCTGTTCTGAGTCTACACAGGCTGCCTTGCTTGCTTCCTGTCCTTCCCTGATTGGAACATCTTCCTGTTTGTTTATTTAGCTCTGTGTGCCTTTTGAGGTCTTTTAGTTGCTCCCAGAGGGCTTTAGCATGTTGGATCCATATCTTTTTTTTTTTTTTGAGATGGAGTGTCACTTTGTCACCCAGGCTGGGAGTGCAGTGGCACGATCTCAGCTCATTGCAACTTCCACCTCCTGGGCTCAAGCGATTCTCCTGCCTCAGCCTCCTGAGTAGCCGGGATTACAGGCGCCCACCACCACTCCCAGCTAATTTTTGTAGTTTTGGTAGAGACCTCGTTTCACCAAGTTGTCCAAGCTGGTCTTGAACTCCTGACCTCTGGTGATCCGCTCACCTCGGCCTCCCAAAATGCTGGGATTACAGATGTGAGCCACCACTGCAGGCTTGGATCCTATCTCTAGCCACTGAGGCCATTCCCCTTGTGGTTATAAAGGAGTTCAGGTTTTGCTGGAGTTGCTCAGCTCGCCCCGGGGCAACCAGAATCAGACTTCCTGTCCTAGTGGGCCTGCTCTTCCCTGCTTATATTTTTGACCCTTTTCATTTGATCTGGAAGGAAAACTTACTTCTTTACCTGGTGCACAGTGCTTGATAACTCCACTGTGCATACATGCTTCCTGCCAAATAGCATTGGGGTTTTGAGAGTTTGGGAGATGAAGCTAAAGGATTACGTGGTCCCTAACCCCTGCAGTGGGTAAAGTGTCTGTGTTTTGTTCCGTGGTAGCCTCCCTGTTGCTCTTTGACAGGTTTAGTCAGAATAGTCTCCTGGATAGGGTTGACAGATAAAATACACAATGCCCTGTTAAACTTGAATTTCAAATAAACATAATTTTTTAGAATTTTTTTTATCCCAGACTCTGTATTATCTTTCAATAGAAAAAAAATTTTAGTATATATACCATGCAATATTTGGAACATACACTAAAACATTATTGTTTATCTGAAATTCTAATTTAATGGGCCATTTTGTGTTTTTATTTGATAAATCTGTCAAGCCTACTCTTGGAGAATCTGGAACCTGAAAGTCAAGCAGATATCAAGTATTGATAGAAGATAAAAGGTTACATAAGCTTCCTGTACTCCTTCCTTTTCTTCTGCTTTCCCTTTTCCCTTATCATGGGCTAAAGTGTTTTTTTGGCTTTTCTTTCATCACTGTATCCTTCATTTCAGAGAGCTCTTCACTGTTGACACCACTGGTTGTCTAATGGCTGTGGAGAGTCCAGGTTGGATATGTGGACACTGAAAATTTGAGACAGGTTTCAGTTAATTTAGAAAGTTTATTTTGCCAAGGTTGAGGACGTGAGCCTGTGACACACCCTTGGGAGGTCCTGATGACATGTGCCCAAGGTGGTCAGAGGACAGTTTGTTTTTATACATTTTAGGGAGACATGAGACATCAATTAACATATGTCAGATGAACATTGGTTCGGTTTGGAAAGACAGGACAACTTGAAGCTGGGAGGGTGCTTCCATGTTGTGGGTAAATAACAGACAAATGGTTGCATTCTTCTGAGTTTCTGATTAGCCTCTCCAAAGAAGGTAATCAGATAGGCATTTATCTCAGTGAGCAGAGGGATGACTTTGAATAGAATGGGAGGCAGGTTTGCTCTAAGCAGTTCCCAGTTTGACTTTTCCCTTTAGCTTAGTGATTTTGGGGGCCCAAGATATTTTCCTTTCACATTTCCCTCCTTCTATTTAAAAAATCGTTTGGAGAGAAGACTTTAGAAGAAAATGAGTCTCTGGTTCCAGGTTTTGTCTGATCTCTCATGCCTCAGCCTCCCAAGCAGCAAGGATTACAGGTATGTGCCACCACACCCAGCTAATTTTTGTGTTTTTAGTAGAGACAGGGTCTTACCATGCTGTCCATGCTGGTCTTGAACTCCCAACCCCAGATGATTCACCTGCCTCGACCTCCCAAAGTGCTGGGATTACAGGCATGAGCCGCCACGCCGGGCCAACACACTTTCATAAGCAATGATACCAGCCATTTAGTCCCTCCTGAAAGAACTGAGGGTCCTGAGAATTTAACAAATACAGTTTTTTTTTACATAATGAAACTGAGGAAAGGCCAGGTGTGATGGCTCATGCCTGTAATTCCAGCACTTTGGAAGGCCAAGGTGGGCTGAAGTGCAAGAGTTAAGAGACCAGCCTGGGCAATATGGTGAAACCCTGACTGTACAAAATATACAAAAATTAGCTGGTCATCGTGGTGTGTGCGTCTTAGTCCCAGTAATTGGGAAGCTGAGATGGGATGATGGCTTGAGCCCAAGAGGCAGAGGTTGCAGCGAGCTGAGATTGCACCACTGCACTCCAGCCTGGGTGACAAGAGTCAGACCCTGTCTCTGGGCTGGGTGAGGTGGCTCACACCTGTAATCCCAGCACTTTGGGAGGCCAAGGCAGACAGATCACTTGAAGCCAGGAGTTCGAGACTAGCCTTGCCAACATGGCAAAATCTTGTCTCTACTAAAAAAATAAACAAAAATTTCAAAAAATTAACCAGGCATGGTGGTATGTGCCTGTAGTCCCAGCTACTCAGGAGGCTGATGCAGAAGAATCACTTGAATCCATCAGGAGGCTGATGCAGGAGGCTGAGGTTGCAGTTAGCCTAATTGTGCCACTGCAGTCCAGCCTGGGCAACAGAGCAAGACTCCATCTAGAAGAAAAAAAAAACAAAAAAAAACTTTGAGACAGTCAGACCCTGTCTCAAAAACAAGAAAAAAATAGATGGCCTGTGGCTGCC
>NW_016107917.1:357245-358951 GCF_001604975.1 Cebus imitator | reverse complement strand
AAAAAAAAAAAAAAAAAAAAAAATCATCCTTTGACACTCTCCCAATGTAACTGATCTAGCCAAGGGACATCAATGGATGCTAAAACCACACTGGATGCAAGGTCAGTGGGGAACAGAATATTCACATACAATTTATTCCGTAGGATGGGCTCAGTACCAAAAGACTGAAAAAAAAAAAAAAAGAATATTCATATAACCTCCAAGTATCTATGGATTACTTAGTAATTACACAGGATAAAATGTACCTTTGAGATGGAGCAGTCCGGTGGTGACTACTTAACAAGGTGATGAAATTTAGCATCACCAATACTAGGACATCATTGTACTTCAGTGTACCTTCTGATGGCTGATAAAATATTTAACCTGAATCAGTCTCAGGAAACAAGAGAACATTCAGATCATGGAATATTTTCAAGACAACTTACCTGGATTCTTTCGAATATTTAGTGTCATGAAAAACAAAAATCCAGGTGGATTCTGGACTAAAGGAAGATGACCAAATACAATGCATGAAACTTGAATGGATCCTAGATTGGAAAAAAAGAATGAGGGAAGAGTGCTATGATATGGTACAGAATGATTTCAGTCTAGGTTGTTATAAGTGAAAAAAGCAAGGTGAAGGCTGGGCGTGGCGGCTCATGCCTGCAATCCCAGCACTTTGGGAGGATTAAGGGGACAGATTCCTTGAGCCCAGGAGTTTTGAGTCCAGCTTGTGGAACATGACGAAACCCCGTAAAATGCCCTAGCTAGGACAACTGGGGAAATTTAAGTGCGGACTCTATGTTAAGTAACATTGACTTACTCTGAAAAAAAAAAATACTGACTTACTTCCTAAAGATGTGATAAAGTTTTTTGTTTCGTAGTTTTCTATTTTTAGAGATGAAGAACAATATGCCCGTAACCCAGTTTCAAATGGTTGAGAAAAACAAAAACCCTAGCAAAATGTTAACAATTGTCAGTCCAGGTGAAGAGTCAGCTGTTCATTTTACTAAGCTTTCACATTTTCCGAAATAAAACGTCTGGGGGAAAAAATAATTTTTTTGAGGCGGGCTGGAATGCAGTGGCCCGATCATAGGTCACTGAAGACTCCAACTCCATGCTCTCACCTCAGAGCCCCCAGCAGCTCGGACTACATGCACTTTCCACCACGTCCGGCTAATATTTTTGATTTTGTGTAGAGATGAGAGTCTCGCTTTCTTGCCCAGGCTGGTCTCAGACTCGTGGGCTCAAGCAATCCTCCCACCTCGGCCTCTCAAAGTGCTGGAATTACAGGCGTGAGCCACCACGCCCGGTCAAAAAAATAAATATTTTGGGAAAAATGTCTATTAAAAACAAGTAACCTGCAAAGGTACATTCGGCACACTTTGGGATTGCCCGCACAATTTACACCTAATCTACCCTTCGGACGCAGCGGCACAAAGACCGGCTCCTATCCTTACTTCCGTGTATTGTGGCACAGTGACCCGAGGTTGCCAGAGCGTAAGCCACGTGACCCCAGCAGCTCCTTCTGATTGGAAGAAGAGCCGCTGCTGTAATTTGGTGCGTGAGAAAGCTCGCGCACAGGGCGGTGGGAGCGGGCGGGACTAAATATTGTCTTTGACCAACCGCTTAACACACATCCGGCCTCCTGATCCCGTAGCGGCGAATCAAAAGCCGCTAGTAAAGTAGTGCGCCATTACTTCTTTCTCTTAGGATAGTCGGTCTTT
>NW_016107917.1:354589-357225 GCF_001604975.1 Cebus imitator | reverse complement strand
TTTTTTTGTGTGTGTGTGTGTGTGCGTATTTTTTTCCCTTCATTCTGCTTCCGGTGGAAGCTGGTAGGGTAAGGGAGCTCAGTGAGTCATTTCTGGGCGACTGTTGTTTTATTTCCGGTCTATGGGACCCGGCTGCGATTTGCTGCTGCGGGCAGCAGCTACCATCTCTGCTACCGCCATCATGTCAGACACGGATAGCGACGAAGATTCCGCTGGAGGCGGCCCATTTTCTTTAGCCGGTTTCCTTTTCGGCAACATCAATGGAGCCGGGCAGCTGGAGGGGGAAAGCGTCTTGGATGATGTGAGGGGGTGGGCGTGGGGATAGGGCTGGGGGTGGTGTGGCTAAGCAGAGTAAGGAGGTGCAGGGAGAAAAGGAGAGGGTGCTCAGGCAGCGAGAACAGAGGGCGCAGCTAACGCCGGGCAGGAGTATCCCGTCCTAGTGGGTGCGGGGGCAGCGTGGCGTGGGGGTGATCAGTTTTGGGCGAGGAGGGGCAGAAGAGAGCGTAAGGCGAGCCCGGGACCAGGGGCGCAGGGGATGGTGGCTTTGGAGCTAGCGCTCTGCGGACTAGCCAGTAGGACACATGCTCGTTTCGCTTACTGAGATGGCTTCCCACCCGTAACCTTGATTGGAGATTCGTGACACTGCCTGCCCTTCTGACATCGCTGACCCGAGATGGCTCTATAGGACCGGAGGACTGGACAGGAGCTCCCCGCTCGTTTGGTTCCAGCCCCAGGCTTAAGACAGGGGGTGTTCCCAGCACCCTGGCGGGCCTCCTGGTCCCAGTGCACGTTTTAGGTGATTCTGCCAGCGCCTTCACTGACTTCCGTGAAACAGTGTCCTGCGCCCAAGTGAAACTCCCCGCCTTCACTTAGGCCCGTTTTCTTGAGTGGTAAAGCTGTCGGTCGCCGTGGCCCCTCCTGTGCCGCAGGCGCCCTCGAAACGTGGCCTGGACGGGCCCCTCCTTGCTGCCTCCAGTGCCACTGACTTCCCTGCCTCGGCCCTTATTCCGAGAACGACTGTTCGATTCTTTCAGTCCTGGTAGTGGTTCTTTGATTCATCTTCTCTTGTAGTAGTATACTTTAAAGTGTGGGGGATGCAGTTGGCCCTGGTGCTGTAATAACGATCTGATTGATACCTAGTTTGGTATATGTATATTACAGTTTTTGAACGTGTTGCTCCTTTTGGCACACTGTAGAGTCCTTTTTCATGTGGATTTATGACTTTCTCGTGGTCCAGGGAAATAAGCCCTGCGGTGTGGGAATGGTAGGTTTAGTTGTTACCTTCAACTCTGGTGCTGTCCCTTTTTCAGGAGTGTAAGAAGCACTTGGCAGGCTTGGGGGCTTTGGGGCTGGGGAGCCTGATCACTGAACTCACGGCAAATGAAGAATTGGCTGGGACTGACGGTGCCTTGGTAAATGATGAAGGTGAAGTCTGGGTCGTGGGGAGTAGGCGGGGGAGGCGGCTGGCCATTTACTATACATGTACTTTTTTTTTTTTTTTTTTTTTTTTTTCTTCTTAAATGAGACGGAGTCTTTGTCGCCCAGGCTGGAGTGCACTGTGCGATCTGGGTTGACTGCAGCCTCTGCCTCCCGGGTTCAAGCAATTCTGTCTCAGCCTCCCGAGTAGCTAGGACTACAGGCGCGCGCCACCACTCCCGGCTAATTTTTGTATTTTTAGTAGAGATAGGGTTTCACCATATTGATCAGGCTGATCTCGAACTCCTGACATCAGGTGATCCACCCGCCTGGGCCTCCCAAAGTGCTGAGATTACAGGTGTGAGCCACTGCAACTAGCCTGTACATATGCTTTTAAATAGGATTTATCTGAGGGAGTGAGGGTCACTGCTGTTGCTGAGTTTTTCCCTGCTTTTTCATAGGGTGGATTAGGAGTACAGAAGATGCTGTGGACTATTCGGACATTAACGAGGTGGCAGAAGATGAGAGTCGAAGATACCAGCAGACGATGGGGAGCTTGCAGCCCCTTTGCCACTCAGGTGATTCTTTGGTGTCATGGTTTGAACATTCCAGTTTTGCTGTATAGTCCAGTATGGGCTCTCGTTTCCATGCCAGCTGTTTGCCATTGTTACTGTTCTCTATGCCTTTGCTTTGCTTCTCTCCTTTTGTCAGCTCAGTTCCAAGTAGCTACTGTATTTTTTGTGTGTGTTCTGGCCAGTCTTAACCATACTTAATGAGGTTATTCCTCGTACTGTTCAATCCTGAATTCTTGGTTAATTCAGGTAGCTTCCTTGTCACCTGGTACTTGACTATCTGCAGGGTTTGTTGGAAACTATGAAACAAATTCAGTCTTTGCCCTCAAGGAATTAATAATTCAAGAAGGATACGATATCATATATAAATGATGAACTAAAGCCGGGCATGGTGGCTCATGCCTGTAACCCACTGTGGGCGGATCATATCTGAGATCTGGAGTTTGAGACCAGCCTGACCAACGTGGAGAAACCCTGTCTCTACTGAAAAATACAAAATTAGCCGGGTGTGGTGGCACATGCCTCCAATCTTATCTGCTCGGGAGGCTGAGGCAGGAGAATTGCTTGAACCCAGGAGGCGGAGGTTGTGGTGAGCAGAGATGGTACCATTGCACTCCAGCCTGGGCAACAACAGCGAAACTCCATCTC
>NW_016107917.1:352863-354487 GCF_001604975.1 Cebus imitator | reverse complement strand
AAGTGATTCTCCTACTTCAGCCTCCTGAGTAGCTGGGATTACAGGCGCTTGCCACCACGCCCAGCTACTTTTTTTGTATTTTTAGTAGATAAGGGGTTTCGCCATGTTGGCCAGGCTGGTTTCGAACTCCTGACCTCAAGTGATCTGCTTCCCTAAGCCTCCATAAGTGTTAGGATTACAGGTGTGAGCCACCACACCAGGCCCAAAACAATGAACTTAATACAGTGAACTTAATACTTGCTTGCAAATAGGTTTTTTTTCCTCGTTGGTATAAGGTGCTACATTGTAGAATCAGAATGTTAGACTTAGAAGATAGAGTCAGTAAGTGGAAGGAGTCTTAGCAATTATTTATTCGTAATCTCTAATAGGGAAGAAAAACTTGAACTTTAGAGAACTTTACAATAAAATGTGGAATTTTATCAAAAGTAATATAATTAGTTAGTAGTAGACTCTAACTTAGTTCATTAGACATTGAGCACTTGTTGTGTATTCTAAACAGTGATAGGCTGTGTATTTCAAAGATAACGAGGTCAGCTGGGTGTGGTGGCTTAGGCCTGTAATCTCAGCACTTCCAGAGGCTGAGGCAGGCAGATCACTTGGGGCCAGGAGTTTGAGACCAGCCTGGCCAACATGGAGAAACCCTGTCTCTACTAAAATACAAAAATTAGCTGGGCATGTTGGTGCACACCTGTAGTTCCAGCTACTGGGGAAGCTGAGATATGAGAATTGCTTAAACCCAGGAGGCGGAGGGTGCAGTGTGCTGAGGTGACACTGCTGCATTCCACCCTGAGTGACAAGAGTCAGACCCTGTCTCAAAAAAAGATAATGAATTGCATTTTCTGATCTTGAGAATTAGTGGTCTGGAATCTAGGGCTATTGGTCCATAGTTCATTCTTTGCACTGCTCTGTTCTCTCACTGTTTGAAACTTTTTTTTCTTCTCCTGGGACGGAATCTCATTGTGGCACCCAGGCTGGAGTGCAGTGGCGCAATCTCGGCTCACTGTAACCTCTGCCTACCTGGTTCAAGTGTCTCCCTCCTCAGCGTCCCCAGTAGCTGGACTACAGGCATGCACCACCACACACAGCTAATTTTTTTTGTATTTTTAGTAGAGAGACGAGGTTTCGCCATGTTGGCCAGGCTGGCCTCGAACACCTGACCTCAGGTGATCCTCCCACCTCAGCCTCCCAAAGTGCTGGGATTACAGGCTGTGAGCCACTGCACCCAGCCTGCCTGAAATTTTTATATGAAGTTGCTTGTTATTTATTTTTATCCACCTCTTTGAACTAGATTTCAGTCTGCTGATAAATGAGGATAAAACTTTGGTAAATACTTGAACTTAGTTTTTTGGGGACCAATTAGTGGATTTGAGTGCCGTTTATATGAAAAGAATTAACTGTACTGCATATATAAGAAGTAACCTATGAAAAATGGAAGATATAGGCCCTACCTTTAAGAATATTGTTATCTTGTGGAAAAGATGATGTAAATAAATGCAAAACAATTATTCATAGTAACACAAACCAACTGTGAGCTTGTGTTTCTGTAGATAGAGTGCTATATTTAGTTTTTTTTTTTTTGAGACGGAGTTTCACTCATGTTACCCAGGCTAGGGTGCAATGGCGC
>NW_016107917.1:350124-352828 GCF_001604975.1 Cebus imitator | reverse complement strand
TTGACCAGGATGGTCTCGATCTCTTGACCTTGTGATCCGCCCGCCTCGGCCTCCCAAAGTGCTGGGATTACAGGCTTGAGCCACCGCGCCCGGCCTACATTTAGTTTTGATGAGCTGCCAGAATAGGTAAGTCAATAGCTGTCATTTTTGAGCACCCTTACTGAGGGGAGATGGTGGCAGTTATTATTTTTAGTAGAAGTTAGAATTTCTAGGTTTGTGTTTGTTGTCTTGACTAGGAATGGTAAGGAAAAGGCTGGGAGTTTCCCTAGGTCAGTTTTATGAGCTAACTTTCTGAAAAAGGAGGATGCTACATTTGAAAGAATCTCAGTACTCTGGGATGCTGATTTCCAAGTTCTCTTGTCCTCTGGAGTGTCTTCACCTATACCCTTAGCTTTTTCCTTCCTTGGTATTGGCTTCTTTGCATGGCTTGATTTACAAGGGTGCTTCTTTGGAATAATTGGAAGTGGGTGTAGATTGTTAATAAAGTTTTCATGGAGGTGAATTTTGAGTAAAATTTTGAAGGCGAGGCAAGGTTTGGTGGAGAAGGAGCAGCAAGGTATTTTGGTTGGAAACGTGGCTTGTTTAAAGGTTTGGAGATATTTAGAAATAAGCAAGTAGTGCGTGTTGAGGGGGTTTTTGGCCAGGAAGTTTTCTTGAAAGGAGTAGAAAACATGCTGCCAAATAGCAAGAACCAAGGCTAGAGCAGTTTCACAGTACCTTTCTGTATGCATTACTTGGGATTTGATGCCATAAGGAATTGTAAACCAACATAGACTGTTGAGTGAGAGGTAGGATGGTATAATGAAAAGAAAAGGACTTTGGAGTCAAAGTTTCCTAGACTTAGAATGTCATAGGTTCAAATTCCAACTCCATATTTAGTGTGACCCTGAGCAGGTTGCTCAATCTTTGAGGCTTTGATTTCTCATTTGTAATAATCTCTCAGTTTTCTTATCTGTAGTAAAGGTGGTTATAGTTACATTAATAATACTTTTGTGAGATTTAAGTTCATTATCACATGATGTGAAAGGACATAGTATAATATTATGGTAAATGCTCTGTAAATGTTAGTTGGCTTTCCTTTTTTCTCCTTTGCTGGTTTACAGTTTTAGAGGCTTCCCTTTCTGATGCTTTTGAAGAGTGATACTTGTCATTCTGGAGTTTTGATTAGTAAAAGAGTGACTGTCACACCAACTTGGAGGCTGTTCTTGCAGGCTAGAGATGTAAAGGTATTAAGGTCTGAAGTAGGGTGACAGTTGTAGAAAATGATAGCTAGGGTCAAACTTAGAAGTTACTGATAAAGCATCATAGGACTTGGTTGCCTGTAGTCCCAGCTACTCAGGAGGCTGTGGTGGGAAGGTAACTTGAGCCCAGGAGTTGGAGGTTGCAGTGAGCTATGATTGAGCCTCTGTGTTCCAACCAGGGCAACAGAGCAAGACCCCTGTCTCAAAAAAAAAAGACTTGATCAGTGAGGAATTGTGTTAGAATGTAGGCTTTGTTGTTAAACCAGGCTTGCATTCTGATTTTGTCACTTAAAGCTCTGTGTGATCCCAGTCCCTTCTGTATCTCAGGATAATTAGTAGGAAGTTGCTATGCTTTTTTTTTTTTTTTTTTTTTTAAAGTGTTCAATGCTCAAAGATCCCCAGGAACTTTTTTTGTGTGGACAGTCTTGCTGTGTTGCCCAGGCTGGAGTGCAGTGGCGCAATCCCAGCTCCCTGTAACCTTTGCTTCCCAGGTTCAAGTGGTTCTCCTGCTTCAGCCTCCTGAGTACCTGGGACTACAGGCCTGTGCCACCTCGCCTGGCTGATTTTTTGTATTTTAGTAGAGACTGGGTTTCACTGTGTTGCCTAAGCTGGTCTTGAACTCCTGAGCTCAGGCAATCCGCCCACTCAGCCTCCTACAGTGCTGGGATTACAAATGATCAGTTGGACAAACGTATATTGGGGCTTAAGAGATTGATGAAGGAGACAGTGGACTAAAGTCATAAGCTGGGAGAATGAGGATAGATGTGATACTGATAGTAACAAAAGGGAATTTAAAAGAGATAAAGGATATTCCAGTGTTTTAGAAGATACAGTTGTTAAATATCTGAGTAGAAAGATTTTTTAGGAAGCAGAAGAGTGGTGGAATTGTAGAGGTGGTAAATTAGGGCCGCATATGTAGATTTGGGTTTAATCTAGGTGAAGGTAATTCTTTTTTTTCTTTTTTGAGACAGAGCCCCACTCTGTTGCCCAGGCTGGAGTGCAAAGGTGCAAACTTTGCTCACTGCAACCTTCGACTCCGAGTTCAAGCGATTCTCTTGCTTCAGCTTCCTGAGTAGCTGGGATTACAGGCGACCGCCACAATGCCAGGCTAATTTTTTTGTATTTTTAGTAGAGATGGCATTTTTCCGTGTTGTCCAGGCTGGTTTTGAACTCCTGACCTCCGGTGATCCGCCTGCCTTGGCCTCCCAAAGTGCTGAGAGTACAGGTGTGAGCCACCATGCCCAGCCAGGTGATTCTTGAGAAAGGGAATAGGGAATGTGTAGGGGAATAAAAGCATTCGAGTCTTCAGGACCAAGTCTTGAGTGATGCCAATGGTTAAAGGGCTGTGAAAAGAGTAATAAACTGCAGATAGTAGACAGAAAAAGTGTGTAATCTCTCATTTGAGAGATGAGAAGAAAGACCAATCTTACGGGAAACTGACAAAGTGAGAAGATTCAATTCAA
>NW_016107917.1:347116-348926 GCF_001604975.1 Cebus imitator | reverse complement strand
GCCTCGGCCTCCCAAAGTGCTGGGATTACAGGTGTGAACCACGGCACCCGACCTTTTTTCTTTTTTTTTGAGACACAGTTTTATTCTGTTGCCCAGGTTGGAGAGTGCAGTGGTGCAGTCTTACCTCACTGCAGCCTCCGCCTCCCGGTTCAAGTGATTCTCGTGCCTCATCCTCCCAAGTAGCTGAGATTACAGGCACACACCGCCACTCCTGGCTAATTTTTTTTTTTTCATACCCTCAGGCTTGAGCACAATGGTGCTATCTCTGCTCATTGCAACCTCCGTCTCCTGGGTTCAAGCGATTCCCCAGCCTTAGCCTCTGAGTAGTTGGGATTATAGGCGCCCACCACCATGTCCAGCTAATTTTTTTATTTTTAGTAGAGATGGGGTTTTACCATGTTGGCCGGGCTGGTCTCAAGCTGCTGACCTCAGGTGATCTGCCCATCTTGGCCTCCCAGAGTGCTGGGATTACAGGCGTGAGCCACTATGCCTGGCCAATTTTTGTATTTTTGCTAGAGACGGGGTTTCGTCATGTTTGCTAGGCTGGTCTCAAAACTCCTGACCTCAGGTGATATGCACGCCTCAGCCTTCCCAAAGTGCTGGTGTGAGCCACCATCCCCAGCCATCCTATCTTGTATGAAATATATATTTTTTAATTAATTTATTTATCTGAGATGGAGTTTCACTCTTGTTGCCCAGGCTGGAGTGCAGTGGCACGATCTCGGCTCACTGGGTTCAAGTGATTGTCCTGCTTCAGCCTTCTGAGTAGCTGGGATTATAGATGCCTGCCACGATGCCCAGCTAATTTTTTTGTATTTTTAGGAGAGATGGGGTTTTACCATGTTGGCCAGGCTGGTCTTGAACTCCTGACCTCAGGTGATCTACCTGCCTCTGCCTCTCAAAGTGCTGGGATTACAGATGTGAGCCACCATGCCTGACCTTGTGTGAGATATTATATATACTGTTAAAGCAATTGACTTGCACCTTGACATCATCTCTGTCTGAAAGTTAAAGCTGCATATTTTGTGTGTGTGTGTGTGTGTGTGTGTAAACTATTTTGAGGCAGGGTCTTGCTCTGTCACACGATTACTGCTCATCAAAGCCTTGACCTCCTGTGCTCAAGCTGTCCTCTCACCTCAGCCTCCTGAGTAGCTGGTACTATAGGCGTGTGCCACCACACCTGGCTAATTTTTGTATTTTTTGTAGAGGTGGGGTTTCTCCATGTTGTCTAGGCTGGTCTTGAGCTTCTGGGCTCAAGCGATCTGGCCATCTTGGCCTCCCAAAGTGCTGGGATTACACGTGTGAGCGACCATGCCTGGCCCTCACCTTGCTTTTTTCACTGTGAATTCTTAAGGGATATGTATAGTGCTTCATGTGGTACTTTAAGTTCTTGAGTGGCAAAGAAGCTTAAGGCAGTTATATAATGTTTTGGATATGGGGAGATCACGTTCTTGCGTTTTTTTAGATTATGATGAAGATGACTATGATGCTGATTGTGAAGACATTGATTGCAAGTTGATGCCTCCTCCACCTCCACCCCTGGGACCAATGAAGAAGGATAAAGACCAGGATGCTATTACCGGTGGTAAGTAGAAGTAGAAATTGTCTACTTTTGTCTTAGGAGCAAGTTGCCATTCATAAGTCCAGGCTTGTGGCAAACACATAAGGGACAAATTTATACGAAAGGACAAAACTTCTAGAAATAATTCATACAATTTCAAATTTTAGTATAAATTGGAAGTTTACTTTTAAAACACTTGGCAACAGTATTTTCACATAGGCTCAAGAAGTAGTAGTTTAGTCAGTGCTT
>NW_016107917.1:342496-347038 GCF_001604975.1 Cebus imitator | reverse complement strand
CGATCTTGGCTCACTGCAACCTCTGCCTCCTGGGTTCAAGCAATTCTCCTGCCTGAGCCTCCCAAGTAGCTGGGATTACAGGTGCCCACCACCATGGCCAGCTAAATTTTGCATTTTTAATAGAGACAGGGTTTCACTGCATTGGCCAGGCTGGTCTTAAACTCCTGACCTCAGGTGATCCATCCGCTTTGGCCTCCTAAAAAGTGCTGTGATTACAGGAGTGAGCCACTGCACCCAGCCCAGTTAAGAGTCTTTAGTACAGCTGGGTGTGGTGTTTTAGCTGATAAAATACCTTAACACTCCTGGCTGCCAAACAATCTTAATGTTGTCCTATGGGTTTAAAAAAATTGTCCAGCTCATGGGTCTCTGAACTAGGACTATCTCACTGGTATAAAGTATTAAATAATTTTGTTATTGGTTACAATATGGGTCCCTTAACAGAAAGTAGGGCCAGGCGTGGTGGCTCACACCTGTAATCCCAGCACTTTGGGAGGCTGAGATGGGCAGATCATTTGAGGTCAGGAGTTTGAGACCAGCCTGGCCAAGATGGTGAGACCCCCATGACTCTACTAAAAATAAAAAAATTAGTGGGCGTGGTGGCGCATGCCTGTAATCCCAGCCACTCGGGAGGCTGAGGCAGTAGAATCACTTAAACCTGGGAGACAGAGGTTTCAGTGAGCTGAGATCTCACCACTGCACTCCAGCCTATGTGACAGAGCAGAACTCTGTCTCAAAAAAAACAAAACAAAACAAAATGGAAAGTAGTAAATGTAATAATAGTGTTTGTTTCCTCATCACAACCCTAGGGTACCAGGTACATGGTGAGTTGGGAGATGATGGGAGATAACAAGTTGGAATGAGTTTTCTGGGTTGCATACTAGTATTATGATTTGGGTGCTAGGTACTGTATCTCCTGGCATGGAGCTATGTGTATAGCCTAAAGTGGGTGTTTGTGGAATTTGAGGACATATGTTCACAGTTATATGCCAAAGGGGTTTCTCTTCCTTGTTGCAGTGTCTGAAAATGGAGAAGGCATCATCTTGCCCTCCATCATTGCCCCTTCCTCTTTGGCCTCAGAGAAAGTGGACTTCAGTAGTTCCTCTGACTCAGAATCTGAGATGGGATCTCAGGAAGCAACACAGGCAGAATCTGAGGATGGAAAGCTGACTCTTCCTTTGGCTGGGATTATGCAGCACGATGCCACCAAGCTGTTGCCAAGTGTCACAGAACTTTTTCCAGAATTTCGACCTGGAAAGGTATGTTCTATGGAGAATACCCACATTGCAAACCATTGACCTCTTCTAAATAATGAGATTTGTTGTTAAGATGCTGAGTATGGAGCTGTTAAGTCGTCGTCGTCGTCGTCTTTTTTTTTTTTTTTTTTTTTTTTTCTTTTTGAGACCGAGTCTGGCTCTGTCGCCCAGGCTGCAGTGCAGTGGCACGATCTCGGCTCAGTGCACCCTCCACCTCCTGCATTCAGGTGATTCTCCTTCCTTAGCCTCCAGAGTAGCTGGGATTACAGGCACCCACCACCACGCCCGGCTAATTTTTGTATTTTAGTAGAGATGGAGTTTCATCGTGAGTCTTGAACTCCTGACCTGGTGATCTACCCACCTTAGCCACCCAAAGCGCTGGGATTATAGGCGTGAGCCACCACGCCCAGCCCAGGTCTTTTTTTAAAAGTTGTATATATTGTTAGTAAATAGGTTTTATGCTGTTTGGAAATTTCCCTATCATCTTAAAGTAAGTAGTCTAGGCCAGGCTCGGTGGCTCACGCCTGTAGTCCCAGCACTTTGGGAGGCCGAGGTGGGTGGATCACCTTGAGGTCAGGAGTTTAAGACCAGCCTGGCCAACATGGTGAAACCCCTGTCTCTACTAAAAAATAAAAAAATTGGCGTGGTGGCATGTGCCTGTAATCCCAGCTACTCAGGAGGCCGAGACAGGAGAATCGCTGGAACCCGGGAGGTGGAGGTTGCAGTGAGCCGAGATCGCACCATTGTACTCCAGCCTGGGTGACAGAGCAAGACTCCATTTCAAAAAAACAAAAACAAAAAAATGAAGTCCAAATTATTAAGGAAACTCCTTTACTTTCTTGTTAGATGTTACAAGTCTGAATGTAGCACTCCTTTATTTCTCCCCCACAATTGAGTAGGTCCTAAGGGAGTTTTCGGGTTCAGATGATGCTGTTTTGCTATCTGACTTTGAGTCTCTGTCATAGTAATATGTTCTGTGTTCTAGGTATTACGCTTCCTACGTCTTTTTGGACCAGGGAAGAATGTCCCATCTGTTTGGCGGAGTGCTCGGAGAAAGAGGAAAAAGAAGCACCGTGAGCTGATACAGGAAGAACAGATCCAGGAGGTGGAATGCTCAGTAGAATCAGAAGTCAGCCAGAAGTCTTTGTGGAACTACGACTATGCTCCACCACCACCTCCAGAGCAGTGTCTCTCTGATGATGAAGTAGGCAAAGTAGAGATCTGGGATTAAGGCCTATGAGAGGAACAAATGAATTCAATGAATTCTCCCTAGCTTATTTCTAAATTGTAAATAGCATCATAGCAGGTAGAATTCTGTGCTAATTCTCAATGAGTAATCATGGGTTCAGTCTCAGTGGCTGCCCCTTTCCAGTTTGGGAAGAAAAATGTTTGGTGGGGTAGGGGGCGATGAAAGGGGTGTTTGGTGATATGCTGCTGAAAAGGTTTGATTGATAGGTGGAATGTGCTATGATACACCTCCATTGTTTACATTCTAACTCCAGGTAAATCATCCTCACAGTTTCTCTTAAGTTCTCCTCCTGACTGTTAACTCTCTATAGCCTTAGGATATCTGGGCAGAAAATTCTCCCTGCTCTTACTTCTTTCTTCTGTTACAGATCACGATGATGGCTCCTGTGGAGTCCAAATTTTCCCAATCAACTGGAGATATAGATAAAGTGACAGATACTAAACCAAGAGTGGCTGAGTGGCGTTATGGGCCTGCCCGACTGTGGTATGATATGCTCGGTGTCCCTGAAGATGGCAGTGGGTTTGACTATGGCTTCAAACTGAAAAAGACAGAACATGAACCTGTGATAAAATCTAGAATGGTAGAGGTGAGTAACACTGGTATGTAAAAAAAGAATCAGTGTACTCAGGTTCCTGTCACTTTTACTGGCTTTATATTTTAATTGGGGAGATATTGGGTAGGGTTTCTTTGGTGGGAGATCTAGGTATCTCAGCCTTTTATTTGGTATGGTATGTCACCCTGGTAACTAGGCCCTATTCTAAGGATTCTGTTTGTGAAATGAGTGCTGTGCCAGAGTAGGAGTGGGAATAGGCAAATATTCCTCCATTATCAGGTGGTTGTTTCAAGTAAAGGACCACATATAACAAAAAGTAATAAGAAAAAAAGACCACTGATGATGTGTCTAATATATCTCTAATGTGGACACTTTGACCAGTGACCAATCAGGAATGTGTTTTTCCTTCCCTACTTCTACAGGAATTTAGGAAACTTGAGGAAAGCAATGGCACTGATCTTCTGGCTGATGAAAACTTCCTGATGGTGACACAGCTGCATTGGGAGGATGATATTATCTGGGATGGGGAGGATGTCAAACACAAAGGGACAAAACCTCAGCGTGCAAGCCTGGCAGGCTGGCTTCCTTCTAGCATGACTAGGAATGCTATGGCTTACAATGTTCAGCAAGGTGTGCTTCTGTGCGAACTGTGTCTAGCATATACTGCCTTTAATCTTAGTCACCATAAGTGGGCTTAGCTGCGATTTTTTTTTTTCTTTTGAGACGGGGTTTCCTTCTTGTTGCCCCAGCTGGAGTGCAGTGACACGATCTTGGCTCACCACAGCCTCTGCCTCTTGAGTTCAAGCATTCTGCCTCAGCCTCCTGAGTAGCTGGGATTGCAGGCATGCACCACCATGCCTGGCTAATTTTTGTATTTTTAGTGGAAACGGGATTTCTCCATGTTGGTCAGGCTGGTCTCGAACTCCTAACCTCAGGTGATCACCTGCTTCAGCCTCCCAAAGTGCTGGGATTACAGGCGTGAGCCACCACGCCCGGCCTGAAGTTAAATATCTTTCTGAACTATGACAGTACTTTATAGTATATTTTTGTTTCCCACGTCCCTTTGTATTTAGAATTCGAGTTTCTTTTTTTTCTCCTTAAATAGGTGTTTTTTTTTTTTTAAGGTATGCCATCCTTAATGTAAAAAATTTTGTAAATAGTATAGCATAAAAAAAAATCACTTAATCTCTCTGGAGGTTATCAACTGTTAATTTTTGGTATATTTTCAATGTTCTGTGTGTGTAGTTGAGCTCATTTCTGTATGTACAGTTTTGTATACTGTGATTCTTCACTTAATACTTTTTTCTCTTTTATTCTTTATTTCCTAGTGAGACAAGGTCTCACTTTATTGCCCAGACTGGTTTCAAACCCCTGGATTCAAGTGATCCTTCTGCCTTGTTCTCCCAAAGTGCTGGGATTACAAGGATTACAAGCAAGAGCCACCCCACCCAGCCACATAAATAAAAATTTTTCTGTCGTTTAGAGGT
>NW_016107917.1:338100-341736 GCF_001604975.1 Cebus imitator | reverse complement strand
TTTATCTTTGCCAGAATCTTGATTGAAAGGGGCATAAATGTTTTCTGTTACTATTTTCTCCTTGTGTTTTAACTAGGTTTTGCAGCCACTCTGGATGATGACAAACCTTGGTACTCCATTTTTCCCATTGACAATGAGGATCTGGTATATGGACGCTGGGAAGACAATATCATTTGGGATGCTCAGGCCATGCCCCGGCTGTTGGAACCTCCTGTTTTGACACTTGATCCCAATGATGAGAACCTCATTTTGGGTATATTACTGGCAGAGGCCAATGTTCTTTCTCCTTTGGCAACTTGCTGTTAATGTCAAGGGACAGGAGGAAATCAGAAGGGTTGGAGAAGATTAGGACTAGAAACTTCTAGGTAGCAGCTTGAGAGAGTGAAGTTTTGGCTGTTCATATTACTTGTGTATATGCTTAGGGAACACTCATGTAGGAATGTTGGAAAGCTGTAACTTTGAGAGGTCAAGAGTATAGTGTATTCAGTTAGCGAATAATGGACTAGAAACTTCTAGGTAGCAGTTTGAGAGAGCAAAGTTGTGACTGTTTATATTTTTTGTGTATTGCTTAGGAAAAACTCATGTAGGAATGTTGGAAAGTAGTACTTTTGAGATGTTAAGTGTGTAGTTCAGTTAGTGAATCATGGACTAGAAGTGATTTGGGTTGGGGTGAAAGGTGTAGGTGTAGTTCAGTTAGTAAATCATGGACTAGAAGTGATCTGGGGTGAGATGAAAGACCTAGTTAAGAACTTCATTGGGACATCCACCACCTTAAAAAAGAAAACTGGAAACTTGTCTGTAGGAAAGGTGAATATTCAGGGATAGCAACTCAAGTAATTTTTGTTTTATCCTCAGAAATTCCTGATGAGAAGGAAGAGGCCACCTCTAACTCCCCCTCCAAGGAGAGTAAGAAGGAGTCGTCTCTGAAGAAGAGCCGAATTCTCTTAGGGAAAACAGGAGTCATCAAGGAGGAACCACAGCAGGTGTGTGAAGAAAAAAGGGACTTGGTGTTTAGAAGAACAAAGAAAGGTAATAGGGAAGGGTAGTCTGACTAAGATTTGTTTGATGATCTGTCATTAGAACATGTCTCAGCCAGAAGTGAAAGATCCGTGGAATCTCTCCAATGATGAGTATTATTACCCCAAGCAACAGGGTCTTCGAGGCACCTTTGGAGGGAATATTATCCAGGTACAAATAGTGTCTTTTCTGTGATAGAGGAGAACCCCATGGCTTTGTTCTGACAGAGTATATGGGAAAATCTTAATTAGGCTGGAATTAGCTAATTTTAACCCTTCCGTTTCCTGTTTTAGCACTCAATTCCTGCTGTGGAATTACGGCAGCCCTTCTTTCCTACCCACATGGGGCCCATCAAACTCCGGCAGTTCCATCGCCCACCTCTGAAAAAGTACTCATTTGGGGCACTGTCTCAGCCAGGTCCCCACTCAGTCCAACCTTTGCTAAAGCACATCAAAAAAAAGGCCAAGGTATAGTTGAATTCTGGTTAGAAAACAGCTATAAAGGATATTGGGATATAAATTAGGAAAATGTACCGGATATTAGATGGTATTAGGGAATTGGTTATTAGATGTGATAGAACGTTATTTTGGTTATTTAGGAGAGAATGTCTTTATTGTTAAGTGATGCATGTGAAAATATTTACAGGTGAGGCATCACAATGACTGCATCTTTCAAAAATCATCCAGCAAAGTCTATAGAAAGATACAGGTTTTTAAAAATGGCAAAATATAAACAGTTATGTGGGATAATAAGTTTTCATAGTACAGTCGTCCTTAGGTATCCATGGGAGATTGGTTCTAGGACCTCCTCCGGATACCAAAATGTTTAGATGTTCCTGTCTCTGTTATAATAGCATAATATTTGCACATAACCTATGCACATCCTCTCTTATACTTTAAGTCGTCTCTAGATTACTTATAATATCTACTCCAATGTAAATGCTTTGTGAATAGTTGTTTTAATGTTTAGGGAATAATGACAAGAAAAGTCTGTATCTGTTCAGCACAGATGCAGTTTTATTTTCTGAATATTTTCTATCTGTGGTTGGTTGAATTCACGGATGCAGAACCCATACGTGGATATGGAGGGCTGACTGTACTATTCTTTGAACTTTACAGTATATTTGAAAGTTTTCATTACGAAATTGAAAAATAGCAAGGTAAAATCTTTTTCGTATGTTTGTCTCAGATTGAACAACTTCATTGTGTGTAGTAGTTGTCCTGTCAGGAGCTAGATGGTATTTTCTTTTTTCTGGACAGATGAGAGAACAAGAGAGGCAAGCTTCAGGTGGTGGAGAGATGTTTTTTATGCGCACACCTCAGGACCTCACAGGCAAAGATGGAGATCTTATTCTTGCAGAATATAGTGAGGAAAATGGACCCTTAATGATGCAGGTTGGCATGGCAACCAAGATAAAGAACTATTATAAACGGGTGAGTCTGCTCAGAAAATTTTTTTTAATGTGTATTTTGCTTACGTACAAACTTTTTGTTATTAACATAGCTGTAGTTAGAGAACTACTGATAACCTGTGAACACATTTATACCATAAGTTTCTTGGGAGAAAGGAGTGGTACCTTTTTTGTAATAACATTGAGAATCTCAAATCTCAGAATTCAAAGTCAAAATCCAAAAGTTTTTGATCACTAACATGATACTCAAAGGAAATGCTCATTGGAGCATTTTGGATTTCCAGATTTAAAATGGCCACCTGGTAAGTATAATGCAACTATTCCAAAATTCAAAACACTTCTGGTCCCAAGCATTTTGGTTAAGGGATACTCAACCTGTGTTAGTAAAGTGCTATGCTCATATTGTATAGGATTATTGATTATATTCTGTGATTAATAACTGGATCTTCTGTGCTCCTTATAGAAACCTGGAAAAGATCCTGGAGCACCAGATTGTAAATATGGGGAAACTGTTTACTGCCATACATCTCCTTTTCTGGGCTCTCTCCATCCTGGCCAGTTACTGCAGGTAAGGAATTCTTTCCTATTTTTACTGTTAACTAAGGAAATTGATAAATGAGGAGCCAGTCAGCCCAGAAAGATTATAATTCTAGTCGATTGAGATGGTTTATATATCAAGTACAAAGAAGATCCATATAATCCAAAAATGTTTTAAAGAAATATTTTTCTTAAAACTGACTGTGGCTGGGTGCAGTGCGTGTGCCTGTAGTCCCAGCTACTTGGGAGGCTGAGGTGGGAAGATCACTTGAGCCCAGGAGTTCTGGGCTGTAGTGCGCTATACCGATCGGGTGTCCACACTAAGTTTCGCATCAATATGGTGACCTCCTGGGAGCAGAGGACCACCAGGTTGCCTAAGGAGTGGTGAACCGGCCCAGGTCAGAAATGGAGCAGGTCAAAACTCCCGTGCTGATCAGTAGTAGGATTGCGCCTGTGAATAGCCACTGCGCTCCAGCCTGGGCAACATAGCGAGACCCCCATCTCTTAAAAAAACAAACCGTGAATTGTGTTATTATTAGGCTAAACATAAAGTAGGTTTTTAAAAATACACACTGGTAAGCTCAGTAACATCTGGGAAGCATAAAACAGTCAACGTAGGATGAATTTACTATAATTTATGAATGTTTAATTTTTTTTTTTTTTTTTTTTTT
>NW_016107917.1:329943-337471 GCF_001604975.1 Cebus imitator | reverse complement strand
GACCTCAGGTGATCTGCCCACCTTGGCCTCCAAAGTGCTTGGATTACAGGCTTGAGCCACCGCGCCCGGCCCATTTGTCCTTTTCTTATACCTAGTTTATTCTACTGTTGTTATTGTTTATTCTCCCAAAGCATCAGCAAAGCTCAGTTTTTTCTTTATCCTTTATATCCATAGTTTATTGCCTACCAGACTTTCAGTATCATCTTTATGTTGTTGTTCTCTCCCTGGAGCTTTCTGTTGAGGTTTTCTACCAATCCAGCCTCTTCTTTTGTGGCTACTTTTGTAGTCTGTTAAAGATGTTTTACTATATTATTCTGTAATTCTTTTTTCTGCCTATATTTCACCTTTAGAATTTTCTTTCCACACTCATACTGATGATCTTCCCTCCTTCTGTCTATTCTTCTGATTTCCAGAAGGCTTTCCTTAGACTCAGGCTTCTTGTGACAGTTGATCCCTATCTGGCCTCTACTTAAACTAGCTCACATGTTTCTGTTCAGCTGTCCTCTGTCCTACTGTCTTGTTCTCCTTTTTTTCCAGCCTATTCTGTCTAGCACTCTTTCTACCTCATTGGTTGTTTTATGATTTATTTGGAGACAGGGTCTGGCTCTGTCACCCAGCCTGGAGTGCAGTGGTATGATCTTGGCTCACTGCAACTTCTGCCTCCTGGGCTCAAGCCATCCTCCCACCTCAGGCTCCCAGGTAGATGGGACAACAGGTGCATGCTACCACATCCAGCTAATTATTTTCTGTAGAGGCGGGGTTTTGTCATGTTACCCAGGCTGGTCTTGAACTCTGGAGGTCAAGTGATCTACTCGCCTCGGCCTCCCAAAGTGCTGGGATTACAGGCATGAGCCACTGTGCCCAGTGTTGTTTTATTTGTTTATTAATTCCCTAATTTATTCAACAAATGTTATTCTCATCTGTTGTATGTCGGGCTACACTGGCATCTAGAGTAGTAATATAGTACTTAGTACATTATGAAGTAATTTTCATTTGTAATCTTCATAGCAGTCCTGTGAGGTATAGGCATTTTTTTTTCCCTACCCCTACCCCCAAGGTGTGGGCATTTTTAAGTTATCTCTGTTTTGTAGGTGAGGGAAACTAAGCTCAGACATGTTAAATAGCTTGTCTGACATCATACAGGTAATGGCAGAGCTAGCATCATCTGAATTTACATGCTGTATTTTCTACCCTACTGACTCTGAAGGATAGACAGTGGATGAAGAATTGTTTAATTGTATTTGATAATCCATATTATAATTTATTTGTATTATTGGATAGACCTTAGATGGCATGATGAAGATGGAGAGCAATAAGCTTGATTTTTCTTTCTCAGTAGTTGACTGAATTTCCTAGGACTACTCTGTATGTAACTTTTGTGGTTTTACTTTTGTTAGGCATTTGAGAACAACCTTTTTCGTGCTCCAATTTATCTTCATAAGATGCCAGAAACTGATTTCCTGATCATTCGGACAAGACAGGGTTACTATATTCGGGAATTAGTGGATATTTTTGTGGTTGGCCAGCAGTGTCCCTTATTTGAAGTTCCTGGGCCTAACTCCAAAAGGGCCAATACGCATATTCGAGATTTTCTACAGGTAAGAATGGGAGGATAGGGAGGGGGTTGGGTAGTAGATAGAAAGGGTACCTTGGGGCGGGTGTGGTGGCTCATGCCTGTAATCCCAGCACTTTGGGAGGCTGAGGTGAGTGGATCACTTGAGGTCAGGAGTTTGAGACTAGCCTGGCTAACATGGCAAAACCCTGTCTCTGCTAAAAATATAAAAATTAACCGGGCGTGGTGGCGTGCACCTATGGTCCCAGCTACTCTGGAGGCAGAGGCAAGAAAATTGCTGGAGCTTGGTAGGCAGAGGTTGCAGTGAACTGAGATCGTGGCACTGCACTCCAGTCTGGGTAGAGACAGAGTGAGACTGTCTCAGAAAATATGGGATGTGTGGGTTTGGGAGCACATTAGGAAAGATGAAAATACATTAGAGCTTAGCAAGGGAAGAGGCCCTAGTGAGGACTTTTATCCTTTCCTTTGCCAAAAAAAATACACTTGGTTTGTTGGACAGGTTTTTATTTACCGTCTTTTCTGGAAGAGTAAAGATCGGCCACGGAGGATACGAATGGAAGATATAAAAAAAGCCTTTCCTTCCCATTCAGAAAGCAGCATCCGGAAGAGGCTAAAGCTCTGCGCTGACTTCAAACGCACAGGTCATACGTTGTAACTAGTTATTGGTCTGCCTTTTTCCAAGAAAATAATTTTGATGGCTTTGAGTTAAAGAATAAACATATAGTTAATAAAATAGAAATTGATGGCAGTTGAAAGGAGGTAGCAAATCTTCTAAGGCTCTGGTTGCTTTTTTGATTTTGGCTGCCGGGAAATTTAATGTGATTATTGGATATCTTTTATGAATTGTAGGAAACTTAGCAGTAGGGGTTTTCTTGGCCAGTCATGCCAACTGTGGCTAGGCCTGTTACAGTTTTGGTTTGCTGTCCCTGTTGCTGTCAATAAATATCAGGGCCTTTGGAATTCAGAATGGTTTCATTCTCTGTGTATACGTCTTTTCCAGGGATGGACTCAAACTGGTGGGTGCTTAAGTCTGATTTTCGTTTACCAACGGAAGAAGAGATCAGAGCTATGGTGTCACCAGAGCAGTGCTGTGCTTATTATAGCATGATAGCTGCAGAGCAACGACTGAAGGTAAACACCTTCCTCTTAGACACCACTTATGCCTTGGGTTATTGCCCCCCCCCCCCCCCCCCCCAGGGAGATGAGAGAGAAGACTCTCTCTCTCACTGGCTTAGGGATGGTGGTTACTAGATTATTACCAATTACTAAAAAGTTCAAGTTGTATAAAGTACTTCCTATGTCCATCAGTTCTGGAGAAAACTACAGTGTAGCTAAGTATCAGTGGGAAGGCTTAATGAGGAACTTTGGGCATATTGTTTTGCTTTGAAAATGGTGACTGGGTGACTTTAATCTTTTCTTTGCACGATAAGCATATAAGGGAAGGTACTTGTCAGCCTCTTAGGTGGGCAGAGATGATGATGGTGCTGAATGTATGGTTTACAGAATTCTTACAAGGCCAAAATAGAAAAGTTCCAGCTGGGGTGGGACAGCACAGCTCTGTCCCACTGAGTTAATGAGTCTCAGTTAATGAGCATCTCTGTTCAGCTTGTTTATGGGGTGTAACTATCTGTATATCCGCTAGTAAGCTCCTTGGCCTGTGGTAATGTATCTTCTCATGGCTTAAGGATATGCCGTTGGTGTTAGATACAGTGAAGACTTTGGAATCCATCTATGCATATTCTGTACTTGCTATTCAGTAAAAAAAACTTGTGCTTTGTGTTTTTTAACTGACTGATTTATGCATGGATCTGTCCTTTCCAGGATGCTGGCTATGGTGAGAAATCCTTTTTTGCTCCAGAAGAAGAAAATGAGGAAGATTTCCAGATGAAGATTGATGATGAAGTAAGGCTTTATACTAGTTTGTATTAGTCTTTAATACATCTCATTTATCCTTTTAAAAGAGACAGCTTTGTTGAGATAAAATTAATAAACAATAAACTGTACACATTTAAAGTATGCCATTTGATGCTTCCTACTTTATCCATGCCAGCAGAAAACAAAAGAGACAGCTTTATTGAGATAAAATTGACATACAGTAAACGGCACACATTTAAAGTATACTATTTGATGCCTTCCTACTTTATTCATGTCAGAAAAGATGATACTTGATATGATAGGTTTTTTTGTTTGTTTTTTTGAGATGGAGTTTTACTCTGTCACCAAGCTAGAGTGCAGTGCTGTGATCTTGGCTCACTGCAACCTCTGCCTCCTGGGTTCAAGTGATCCTCCTGCCTCAGCCTCCCGAGTAGCTGGGACTGCAGGTGTGTGCCACCATGCCCAGCTAATTTTTTGTATTTTTAGTAGAGATGGGGTTTTACCATGTTGGCCAGGCTAGTCTCAAACTCCTGACCTCAGGTGATCCCCTTGTCTTTGCCTCCCAAAATGCTGGGATTACAGGCATGAGCTACTGTGCCTGGCAGAATTTGCAATTTTTTTTTTTTTTTTTTTAGAAAGAAGACTTTGACATGATTTATAAGACTCTACATGATTTGGGACTTGAATGTAACGCTGACCTCCTTTCATGTCTTGTCTTATAGTCTAAGCTCCAACCATACTGAAGTTCATTCAGTTTCTTAATTTTCTCTCCTCTTCCAGATTTTTGCAGCTGTTACGTCCTGTGGTGACATATTTTTTTTTCACTCTGCCATTTGACTCTCATCTACAAGTTATTTTCTCTGGGAATCGTTTCCTTTTTCCCTCATTCCACCCTGGGTTTGGATTGGATGATATTCTCCTTTCATTATGTACATATATAGCACCTCTTTACTTTTTTTTTTTTCCCCCAAGACAGGGTCTTGCTGTGGTTACCCAGGCTGTACGGTGGTGAGATCACAGCTCACTGTAGCCTTGAACTCCTGGGCTCAAGCAATCCTTCTACCTCAGCCTCTCGAGTAGCTCGGACAGCAGGCACACACCACCACACCCAGCTAATTGTTTACATTTTTTGTAGAAATGGGGTCTCATGGCCAGGCGCAGTCACTCACACTTGTAATCTCAGCGCTTTGGGAGGCTGAGATGAGCGGATCACCTGAGGTCAGGAGGTCGAGACCAGCTTGGCCAACATGGTGAAATCCTGTCTGTACTGAAAATACAAAATTAGGCCAGGTGTGGTGGCCTCATGCCTGTAATCCCAGCACTTTGGGAGGCCAAGGCGGGCGAATCACGAGGTTAGGAGTTTGAGACCAGCCTGGCCAATATGGTGAAACCCCATCTCTACTAAAAATACAAAAATTAGCCAGGCGTGGTGGCACGCACCTGTAGTCTCACCTAGTCAGGAGGTTGAGGCAGGAGAATCGCTTGAACCCAGGAGGTGGAGGTTGCAGTGAGTCAAGATCGTACCACTGGACTCCAGCTTGGATAATAGAGCGAGTCTCTGTCACAGAAAAAACAAAATTAACCGGCGTGGTGGCACATGCTTGTAATCCCAGCTACTCGGGAGGCTGAGGCAGGAAAATCACTTGAACCTGGGAGGCAGAGATTGCAGCAAGCTGAGACCACGCCATCAAACTCCAGCCTGGACAAAAAGAGCGACACTTCGTCTCAAAACAAACAAACAAAAAGAAATGGGGTCTCACTGTGTTGCTCAGGCTGATCTTGAACTCCTGGGCTCAAACTATCGTCCTGCCTTGGCTTTCTGAAGTGTTGGGATTATAGGCATGAGCCACTGTGCCTGGCCTCCTTTACTTTCTTACCATGATCACATAGTACTGAATTTGGTTGGCTGTTTTTCCCTCATTGACTTGAGGTTCATGAAAAGTAGCATGGAGTAGTGTGTGGTTGGTATTCAATACATATTTATTAAATGAATTAAGTAATTATAAAATAAAGCAGAAAATGAGGCCACACAGAGTGAGTAAAGAATCATTGTTGTACTACTATTTTGAGGTTGGAATGAAAAATGAGTGGATATCTAAGAATTTCAGAATTCTGTTGAGGCCAGGCACAGTGGCTCAGGCCTGTAATCCTAGCACTTTGGGAGGCCAAGGGGGGAGGATTGTTTGAGGCCAGGAGTTTAAGACCAGCCTGGCCAACATAGTGAGATCCTGCCTCCAAAAAAGAAAAACAAATTTTTTAAATTAAAACCGAAAAAAGAATTCTGTTGAGTGGCTTTCAAGATTGAATTTTAGAGAATTGGGCCATTTTCTTGCTAATCACGTGTACTCTTGTTGTCCAGGCTGGAGTGCAGTTGCACAATCTCGGCTCACTGCAACCTCCACCTCCTGGATTCAAGTGATTCTCCTGCCTCAGTCTCCCCAGTAACTGGGATTAGCTGGCTAATTTTGTAATTTTCTTAGAGACGAGGTTTCTCCGTGTTGGTCAGGCTGGTCTCGAGTTCCTGACTTCAGATGATCTGCTCACCTTGGCCTCCCCAAAGTAGGGGAGGCAGGTGTGAGCCACCGTGTCTGGTCTACTCTTTTTTTTTTTTGAGACAGAGTCTTACTCTGTCACCCAGGGTGGAGTGCGTGGTGGTGCAGTCTCTGCTCACTGCAACCCCTGCCCCCTGGGATCAAGCCATTCTTATGCCTCAGGCCCCTGAGTAGCTGGGACTATAGATGTGTGCCACCACCCCTGGCTGATTTTTGTATTTTTAGTAGAGATGGGGTTTCACCATGTTGGCCAGGCTGGTCTTGAACTCCTGGTCTCAAGATATCTGCCTGCCTCAGCCTCCCAGAGTGTTGGGATTACAGGCATGAGCCACCACACCTGGCCTCGTGTACTCCTGACTGGTCTGTGTGGGCAGGCACAGTCACCCCTTGGCTTAATTTTTTAAGAATTTGGGGGGTTTAGTAAACACTATTCAGGTTCCCAGGAGAGGACAGACCTTTTTGACCAAACCAGTGGCAGAAGTAGAATGGGCTTTGGTTTAGTGTCACTGGCATAGGGGGCCCATGCTTTTAAAGCAAGTATATCAACTATTTTGAGAAAATAGATTTCATTCCCTAACAGCTATTTGAGCAATTGGACAATAAAATGTAGTCATTAGTCTAACTTTGAGTATCATGACTGTGAGGAAAACACTGTTCTTAAGAATGCTTATTGAAGTCCAAAGGATATGGGGCTGAAGGCATACCACTGTTCCTTATTTTCCTCCTTATCTTGGCTGAGCTCTTGATCTCTTATTTAACTGTTGATTTTTGTGGACAGTTTAAGAAAGCATGAACCCACAAAAATTAAAAAGTAGAAAAAAGGAAAGCATGAAATTGTAATTATTCTACTCTTGTAGGTATTGGCTAGACATAGAACAAATGCTTCCCATTGCCCTGAAAACCTTTTTTTAATCTCAGGTTCGCACTGCTCCTTGGAACACCACAAGGGCCTTCATTGCTGCCATGAAGGGCAAGTGTCTCCTAGAGGTGACTGGAGTGGCCGATCCCACAGGGTGTGGTGAAGGATTCTCCTATGTGAAGATTCCAAACAAACCAACACAGCAGAAGGTGAGATTGTGTTTATTTCTAGAATGAGAAAGTCAAGGGAGAAAGAAATGGGTGAGTGGAGGACTTGGAATGTAGTTAAGTTAGAAGAATGACTTAGATGCCTACTTACAAGGAGCTCAGGTTTTTAGGATTATCACTTTTTTTGTTGTTGTTTGAGGTAGGATGATAAAGAGCCGCAGCCAGTGAAGAAGACAGTGACAGGAACAGATGCAGACCTTCGTCGCCTTTCTCTGAAAAATGCCAAGCAACTTCTACGTAAATTTGGTGTGCCTGAGGAAGAGGTGAGTGTGGAAGTAAAAACATAGAGGATACTAGGGGCTTTCTATAGAGAGGGAATTGCTAGGAGGCAGATGTAAAGAACTATCTGGGGAGCTTTGTATTGTAGGGTATAGTAGGCCAAGTCTTAGATATTGTTTCAGGAGTTATCTTTCTTTGTAATCTGCTTTGGGATTTTTTTTTT
>NW_016107917.1:328411-329708 GCF_001604975.1 Cebus imitator | reverse complement strand
TATGTGTATATGTATATATATATATATTTGCGTGTGGCTATTTGTCTTATAGATTAAAAAATTGTCCCGCTGGGAAGTGATTGATGTGGTGCGCACAATGTCAACAGAACAGGCTCGTTCTGGAGAGGGGCCCATGAGTAAATTTGCACGTGGATCAAGGTTTTCTGTGGCTGAGCATCAAGAGCGTTACAAAGAGGAATGTCAGCGCATCTTTGACCTACAGAACAAGTGGGTCGTTTTAGTGCTGCAGAAAATCCAAGCTGGAAAGGGGAGAAGTTCCAGGCATTATTTCATAATAAAGAGGAGGTCACTTAAAAGTTTCACTACCTAGGTAGTCAGATATCCAACATGTCGGGGTAGTATCTGTTTGTAATACCACCACCAGAGTACCTATTCCTTCAAACCAACTTGGCAAAATTTTTGAATGGAAAGAGATGCTGGTCTTGAGCTCTAGGTTTCATGACAACTCTTGTGGCCTACTTGGGCCTAACAGACAGCACAATGGTAGCAGGTGACAGGTGGGTGGGGCTTTTTCTAACAGTTTAGGTGTGAGAGGAGAGTAATACACTTTTAAAAATGACCAGTGTGCTGATTTATTTCTCAAGTTGTCTCCAGGAATTCTGAAAGAGTTACTACAATTTTTCAAACTTGTCTTGTTTACCAAATGTCTAGGAAAACTTCGTAAAGCTTTTCTGTTAAGGGCCCCATGTCTTAGTGGATTTTGAGTATGCCTTTTTTAAGGTTGATCTCCCAGTTTTTTACTTTTGCCTGCAACCATATTTCTTTAGCTCTTTCTGCACGTTGATTTTTCTCTTTTTAGGGTTCTGTCATCAACTGAAGTCTTATCAACTGACACGGACAGTAGCTCAGCTGAAGATAGTGACTTTGAAGAAATGGGAAAGAACATTGAGAACATGTTGCAGAACAAGAAAACCAGCTCTCAGCTATCACGTGAACGGGAGGAACAGGAGCGGAAGGAACTACAGCGAATGCTACTCGGTGAGGATGGTGGCTTCACAGATACAAAAGAGAAAGATTGAAAAAGGAGAATAAATAACTGCAGACTGTAATTGAGGTGGATCTGGAGGCAGAAGATTTAGGGGATGCATGTGGAAGTCTGTAGATGAAGTAGAAAGCTTTTTACAAACAGGACTCTAGGCTTGTCTGTGGAGGACAAATTGAAAAGATGCTGTCAATCCACTGCTGCCTCTGTATCAGGTGCTTGGCCAAGCCTGGGCTATAAGTGCTGTACTTCAAATGAGCTCTTTGTGCATTTATCCTGGAGGATAAGAGTTTT
>NW_016107917.1:321531-328368 GCF_001604975.1 Cebus imitator | reverse complement strand
AGATGGTGTTTCACTCTTTTTGCCCAGGCTGGAGTGCAATGGCACGATCTCGGCTCACCGCAATCTCCATCTCCTGGGTCCAAGTGATTCTCCTGCTTCAGCCTCCCGAGTAGCTGGGATTATAGGCATGCGCCACCATGCCTGGCTAATTTTGTATTTTTAGTAGAGACAGGGTTTCTCCATGTTGGTCAGGAGTCTTGAACTCTGGACCTCAGGTGATCCACCTGCCTCGGCCTCCCAAAGTGCTGGTAATACAGGTGTGAGCCACTGCACCCGGCCAAGAGTTATTAATACAGAATCTGTAAGTGAATTTAGGGAGTTGTCTTTGAAACTTCTGAAATTACATGTAAAAATATGCAAATGTACATTTCCTTTCCTTTTTTTGGAGATGGGGTTTCATTCTGTCACCCAGGCTGGAGTGCAGTGGTACGATCTTGGCTTACTGCAGCCGCCGCCTCCCAGGCTCAAGCAATCCTCCTGCCTCCGCTTCCCGAGTAGCTGGGACTACAGGTGCACGCCACCATGCCTGGCTAATTTTTGTGTTTTTTGTAGACGTGAGATTTCACCATGTTGCCCAGGATGTCTTGAACTCCTGAGCTCAAAGTGGTCCACTTGCCTCTGCCTCCCAAAGTGTTGGGAATACAGGCATGAGCTACTGCACCTGGCCTTATATGTGCATTTTCTGAGAACATTGATGGCTTTCAGAAGATCCTCAGAAGGACTCTTAGATCCTAAAAAAGAGTTTTAAAGTTGTGGAAATTGAGGGTGGGAATAATAATGACCTGACTTGAGTTGGGATATGGAGGGGATTGAGGCTGAAAATCAAGGCAACCAGCCGGGCACAGTGGCTCATGCCTATAATTCTAACACTTTGGGAGGCTGAGGTGGTGGGTGGATCACCTGAGGTCAGGAGTTCAAAACCAGCCTGACCATCATGGTAAAACCTCATCTTTAAAAAAAAAAAAAAGAAAAGGCAACCTTAAGATTTTATTCTGGGTACCATTGATTACAAAAGTAGTAAATTTTAAGGTCTGGCATGGTGACTCACGCCTGTAATCCCAGTACTTTGGCAGGCAGAGGCGGGCAGATCACCTGCGGTCAGGAGTTCAAGACCAGCCTGGCCAACATGGTGAAACCCCATCTCTACAAAAATTAGCTAGGTATGATGGTGGGTGCCTGTAATCCCAGCTACTTGGGAGACTGAGGCAGGAGAATCACTTGAACTTGGGAGGCAGAGGTTGCGGTAGCCAGAGTAAACTCTGTCTCAAAAAAAACAAAAAAACCTGCATTTGAACAAGATCCCCAGGTGATTCCTATTCATATTAATGTTTGAGAAGCATTTGCTAGCTAGGCTTTAAGACTCAGGACTTGTTTTTGTAGTGCCATTTATTTTTCTCCAAATTGCATGCTTGGGTACCTTTTTTTTAAATGGTCTCATTCCGTTGCCCAGGCTGGAGTGCAGTGGTGCAACCATGGCTCGTTCACTGCAGCCTCAACCTCCTGGGCTCAAGGGACCTTCCCACCTCAGCCTCTTGAGTAGCTGGGACTACAGGTATATACCACCACACCTGGCTAGTAGAAAAAAAATTATAGAGACAGTGTCTTCGTTTGTTGCCCAGACTGGTCTCAAACTCCTGGGCTCAAGCGATCCTCTTACCTTAGCTTCCCCAAATGCTGGGATTACAGGTGTAAGCCACTTCACTTGGCCTTGCATGCTTTTATTTGTAATGTGATCATCACCCACTTCCTACTTGGCCTTTTCTCTTGCCCTTTTGTTCAGAGGAGTCGGTTTCTCAGTCTCCTATAGCAAACATGTAGTTCTTTGAGGTTCCTTCAGAACTTCTTGTACTTAGAAAAGTTGGGAAATTGGCTAGGCATGGTGGCTCACGCCTGTAATCCCAGCCTGTTGGGAGGTCAAGGCTGGCCTATTGCTTGATCCCAGGAGTTAAGAGACCAGCCTGAGCAACATGACAAGACCCCATCTCCACGAAAATTTACCTGGGTGTCATGGCACACACCTGTAGTCCCAGCTACTCAGGAGGCTGAGGTGGGAGGATGAATTGGGCCTGGGAGGTGCAGGTTGCAGTGAGCTGAGATTGCACCCCTGTACTCTAGCCTGGGCGACAGAGCGAGAGAGATCCTGTCTCAAAATAAAAAAAAGGGAAATTGACAGTGCCTAAAATGAAGTCAGGAAAGGACAAATCAGTATATTCTTGGGACTGATGATTACTTTGATATCTCCACTGAAACCCAAGAAAATGATCATTTGGGAGATAAGGGGAACGTTTGAAAATCTTTTGTACCTTGCAGCAGCAGGCTCAGCAACATCAGGAAACAATCACAGAGATGATGACACAGCTTCTGTGACTAGTCTTAACTCTTCTGCCACTGGACGCTGTCTCAAGATTTATCGCACATTTCGAGATGAAGAGGGGAAAGAGTATGTTCGCTGTGAGACAGTCCGAAAACCAGCTGTCATTGATGCCTATGTGCGTATACGGACTACAAAAGATGAAGAATTCATGTGAGTTTGATTCACCACTTTTATTTTTTTCTTTGAGGACAGAGTCTTGCTCTGTGGCCCAGGCTGGAGTGCAGTGGCATGATCTCGGCTCACTGCAACCTCCACCTCCTGGGTTCAAGTGATTCTCGTGCCTCAGCCTCTTGAGTAGCTGCGATTATAGATGTGCACCACCATGCCCAGCTAGTTTTTGCATTTTTAGTAGAGATAGGGTTTTGCCACGTTGGCCAGGCTGGTCTTGAACTCGGCTGAAGCGATCTGCCTGCCTCAGCCTCCCAAAGTGCTGGGATTACAGGCATGAGCCACGGCGCCTGTCCTAATTCACCACTTTTGAGTGTGATAGGGAGAATAATGATGATGGGGAATGGTGATTGGGGTAGGGGACTTGAGTTTTAGTGACAGGATTCTTCACAGTTGTTTCTAGAACTCTGCTGTAATTGAGAACGGTCTTGCCTTTAGATTTTGGGTTTGAATAGAGCCAAATTACAGGGAAAATTCTGTCCTTTATTTGCCACAAGATAAAGGCATGTCTTGTTCCATTTTGGTCCTTTGCATTTTGATTGGTTTGCAAAAATCTTAAAGATTACTCAGGACTTATTCTAAGAGAGTTACCTCTGCAAATAGAGTGCTGATTCGGGAGGGAGATGGGAATGGCACGTAGCCCTTTTTATCTTAGCCTGGATGGATTACTTTAGTCCTGAGGTGTTAAGCTATCAGGATAGTGTTCTTGGTTAAGGTTTGCTTATGGTCCTGTGATTTTTATTCCTCTGCCTCCCACATTGTTCAGTCGAAAATTTGCCCTTTTTGATGAACAACATCGAGAAGAGATGCGAAAAGAACGGCGGAGGATTCAAGAGCAACTGAGGCGTCTTAAGCGGAACCAGGAAAAGGAGAAGCTCAAGGGTCCTCCTGAGAAGAAGCCCAAGAAAATGAAGGAGCGTCCTGACCTAAAAGTAAGTATAATGTTGTGTGATTATAGGTAATGGAACAAAGCAAGAAAGTATTCCTTTTCCTTTAGCTTTTGACATTCTCCTTTACTGGGAATGAGGGAAGTATGTTATGGAAAGCTGGTTTGAATTGATGTGACTTCTTGAGCGTTGTCAGTACTAATGTGAGTGGTATTGACAATTCCACGTCCAATCTGGTGCCATTGTTCGTTCTCTCTCTTGCTCTCTCTCTTTCTCTCTCTTTTTTAGACAGGGTCTGGCTCTGTTGCCCAGGCTGGAGCACACTGGCATGATCTTGGCTCACTGCAGCCTCTGCCTCCCGGGCTCAAGCCATCCTCCAACGTCTGCCTCCCGAGTAGCTGGGGCTACAGGCATGTGCCACCACACCTGGATAATTTTTGTATTTTTGGTAGAGATGGGGTCTTGCCATGTTGCCCAGGCTAGTTTCGAACTCCTGAGCTAGTGATCCTTCTACCTTGGCTTCCCAAAGTGCTGGGATTGCAGGCATGAGCTGCTGTGCCCACCCAGTGCTGCTGTTTTCATTGGCTGTCATTTGTTTTGTTTTTGTTTGTTTTTTTGAGATGGAGTTTTGCTCTTGTTGTCCAGGCTGGAGTGCAGTGGTGTGATCTTGGCTCACTGCAACCTCCACCTCCTGGCTTCAAGTGACTTTCCTGCCACAGCCTCCTGAATAGCTGGGCTCATAGGTGTCTGCCACCATGCCTGGCTAATTTTTTATATTTTTAGTGAAATGGGGTTTCACAATGTTGGCTAGGCTGGTCTTGAGCTTCTGACCTGGTGATCCATCTGCTTCAGCCTCCCAAAGTGGTGGGATTACAAGCGTTGAGCTGCCATACCTGGCCTGTCATTTATTGTGTGGTTTTTTTTTGTTTTTTGTTTTTTTGAGGCAGTGCCTCACTCTGTTGCCCAGCCTGGGGTGCAATGGTGCAATCTCAGCTCATTGCAACCTCCGCCTTCTGGGTTCAAGTGATTCTTGTGCCTCAGCCTCCCAAGTAGCTGTGCTACCAGGAATGTGCTACCACGCCCAGCCAGTTTTTGTATTTTCAGTAGAGATGGGGTTTCACCATGTTAGCCAGGCTAGTCTCGAACTCTTGATCTCAGGTGATCTGCCCACCTCAGCCTCCCAACGTGCTGGTATTACAGGCATGAGCCATGGCTCCTGGCCTTATTCTTTATCTGAAATATTTTCTAGGAGTTGAGATAGGTTTGGTAGGTTTTTTGTTTGTTTGTTTTAGAGGCAGTTTTGCTTTGTCTCTCAGGCTGGAGTGCGGTGGTGTGATCTCGGCTCACTGCAACCTCTGCCTCCCGGGTTCAAGGGATTCTCATGCCTCACCCTCCCGAGTAGCTGGGATTACAGGTGTGCACCACTATGCACAGCTAATTTTTTGTATTTTTCGTAAAGACAGGGTGGGTTTTACTATATTGGCCAGGCTGGTCTCGAACTCCTGGCTTCAAGTTATCCTCCCACTTTGGCCTCCCAAAGTGTTTGGATTACACGCATGAGCTACCACTCTTGGCCCAGGTTTGGTAGGTTTTTTAACATATACTTTCATGTCTCTTACCTGTGTGTTTACATTGTATATATTTTTAAATATGTACCTTTAAAATATTGCACATATTAAAAGAAGCAACAAAAATAAAACATAGTTTTTCCATAACTTAGTAGGATTACAGATACTACTATGATTGTACTAGCATCTTAAGATGAGGTAGTTGTGGTATAGTGGAAAGAGCCGTGAACTTAGAAATGGAAGATCTGAATTCATTTAATTGATCTGTGACCTTCTCCGAGCTTGTTTTCTCTAATATAAAATATGTCCACAGTGGTGGTATATTAAATGATATAATTCAAGGGAAGCACTTTGTAAACTATAAAATATTCAACAAATGTAAAGAGTTCTTAATGTGTACTGAGGTCATTAAGTATTTTAATGTTCCTTTCTTGTATGTGGCATTAGATAAGTATGATACAGTATTGGTCACATTTTACAGATGAAACTAAGGTCTAGGATACCAGAGCTACTCATTTGCAAAACTGAGATGGAAACTTGGTGTTATCAAACCTTTTTCTTGTTTTGAATAGAGAATGGGAATATACCTTGCAGGCTGATTATGCTTCTGAATGTAGACATTGGGGCTTCCAACAGCTTTTTTCCTGCATATTTAATATTTTCATAGTTTACAACTTAAATTGGGAGTGGGAATCTCTTTTTTCCCCTTACCTGATATTTAAAGCAATGTTTAGTCTGGATTTCATTTTTTTTCCGTGTATTGTTTCAGTACATGGCAATGTTTTTCTAGTGGCTTCTGATTGATCAGTGCATAACAATTCTATTGGAGCAAAAGTTCTGAAGCTGACTTTTTTTTTTTTCCTATGTTGTATATACAGTTGATCTTTGAACAACATGGATTTGAACTGCATGGGTCCACTTATGTGTGGATCGTGGTATGTGGAGCCTGTGTATATGGAGGGCTGGATTTTTGTATGGGTTTCACTATGTGTGGATTTTGTTATACTTGGGGGTCCTGGAACTAATCCCCTGCATATACTGAGGGACGACTGTATTTCTTACCTGCTTATCTCTGATACGTGTTTTAGCCTACTTACCTCTGACATGTTTGATACTTTTCCTTTTGCAGCTGAAATGTGGGGCATGTGGTGCCATTGGACACATGAGGACTAACAAATTCTGCCCCCTCTATTATCAAACAAATGCGCCACCTTCCAACCCTGTTGCCATGACAGAAGAGCAGGAGGAAGAGTTGGAAAAGACAGTCATTCATAATGATAATGAAGAACTTATCAAGGTTGAAGGAACCAAAATTGTCTTGGGTAAACAGCTAATTGAGAGGTAAGAGATAGCAGGCAGGAAGTGCTGTGGGACAGATTTATTTGAGGTTGGTTGTATTGGTGGCTGGCAGGGTTGGATGTGATATGTTCTCTGACGTGGAACTGAAGGAACTGGAATTTTGATGGCTTTTCCTCAGCAATTGTTGCCAGTAATGAAATTATAGCACTCGTTAGGTTGTACCACTTGTTTTGGGGCATACTGCCTAACTTCTGAGTCTGTTTCCTTAGTTACAAAATAAAACCACCCTTACCAGGGTAGGTAGTAAAGAGAAAATGAGACAGACTGCAAAGCATATAGTACAGTGCCTGACATATAGTAGATACTCAGTAGATGTTAATTTTCTCTTCTACTTCTAGATGCTTATAATATTTGCAAGGTCCCTAATCTCGTAGTGTTTTTTTAAGACAAAGTCTTGTTCTGCCACCCAGGCTAGAGTGCAGTGGCTCACTGTCACCTCTGCCTCCTGGGTTCAAGTGATTCTCGTGTCTCAGCTTCCCAA
>NW_016107917.1:318708-321223 GCF_001604975.1 Cebus imitator | reverse complement strand
TTTAGTAGAGACGGGGTTTCACCATGTTGACCAGGATGGTCTCGATCTCTTGACCTAGTGATCCACCCGCCTCGGCCTCCCAAAGTGCTGGGATTACAGGCGTGAGCCACCGCGTCCGGCCCTAATTTTTGTATTTTTGTAGAGACGAGATTTCACCTGTTGGCCATGCTGGACTAGAACTCCTTAGCTCAAGTGATCCGCCTGCCTTGGCCTCCCAGAGTGCTGGAATTAGAGACCTGAGCCACCGCGCCCAGCCTTGTAGTGTTGTAATAAAGGACCATCCCAAAAGATGGAAGAGACATATAAATTTTGCTTATACTTGTGTCTTATCCTCAGAGAGTTTAATAGATACTAAAATGGAGAAGTTGTAAAGTTCTTTCCCCTTTTATAGTTTGAAAATGGCAAACATACAGAAAAGTTGAAAGACTATAGTATATAATTCCTCAGTATTCACCAATTGTTAACATTTAGCTACATTTGCTTCATTTTTATATACCTAAAACTTTTTTTTCCTGAATCATTTGGAAGTAAGTTGGAGGCATCATATTTCACTCCTAAGAAAGTTAACGTTAATAATATATACTATTCAGATCTCATTCAGTCTTCCCCAGTTGTCTCAGTGTCTTTTATTGCTTTTGTCCCCAGTTCTGGATTCAATCCCAGTTCAAACGTTAAATATATTTTGAATCACTCTTAATCTAGAATGTTCTCCCTATCTTTTATGTTGTGTTTTTTTTTGTTTGTTTGTTTGTTTTTTTTGTTTTTTAAGATAGGGTCTGGTTCTGTTACCCAGGCTGGAGTACAGGGGCATGATCTCGGCTCACTGCAACATCTGCCTCCCAAGCTTAAGTCATTCTCTTACCTCAGCATCTAGAGTAGTTGGGACTACACGCATGCACTACCACACCTGCCTAATTTTTAAATTTTTTGTAGAGACGGGATTTTGCCATGTTGCCCAGGCTGGTCTCAAACTCCTGGGCTCAAGCAATCTTCCTGCCTCAGCTTCCCAAAGTGCCGGAACTGCAGGTATCAGCCACTGCACCCAGCCCCATTATGTTTTTCATGACATTGAATTTTTTTGAAGATTCCAGGCCAATTGTCTCAAAATATTCCACATTCTGGGTTTGTCTGATTGTTCTCTCATTGATTAGGTTCCAATTAAATATTGTTGGCAAGACATTTAATGTCATATTTAGGTGATGTACCATATCAGCAAGCACATAATGTCACTGTTTTGATCATCTTGTTAAAGTGTTAATTCTCAGATCCTATAATAAAGTATGCTTTTTCTTTGTAATTAACATGTTGGTTAACATCCTGTTGCCTGACCATCTTTGTTAGCATCAGTTGATGACCATTGCCTTATTCAGTTATTTCAATGGGGGTTCCAAAATGGTAATTTTCCTAATTCTAGCATTTCTTCTACATTGGCTAACATTTTTCCATAAAAAAGAGCTTTCTACTCTCCCTTTTTAAGTATTACTATGGATTCTGAAATTGTTAACCTTTGTAAATTCAATGTTATATAATTCTTCACATAATGAATTTTGATGCTCACATAGTGTCCCATATTTGACTCCCTCAAGCCCCAGACCCTGTGTGTTTTTTTTTTTAATGACCTTGTAAATATTTGAGAACTTTTTGCTTTCTGGCACAAGATTTTTTTTTCCCCCCCCTCGAGACGGAGTCTTGCTCTGTTCCCCAGACTGGAGTTCAGTGGCGCAATCTCGGTTCACCACAACCTCCATCTCCTGGGTTCAAGCGATTCTCCTGCCTCAGCCTCCCGAGTAGCTGGGATTTCAGACATGTACCACCACGCCCGATTAATTTTTGTATTTTTAGTTGAGGTGGGGTTTTACCATATTGGCTAAGCTAGTCTCGAAATCCTGACCTCAGGTGATCTGCCTGCCTCGTCCTCCCAAAGTGCTGGGATTACAGGTGTGAGGCACCGCGCCCAGCCTTCTGGCACAAGATGTTAAAGGCTCTCTTTGATCTTTTCTTGTCCTATACCTAGAGTCAGCCATTTCTCCAAGAGCCCAGTTTCCTTTTTCTTTTTGAGATGGAGTCTTATTCTGTCACCCAGGCTAGAATATGGCACAATCTCAGCTCACTGTAACCCCTGCCTCCCAGGTTCAAGCAATTCTGCCTCAGCCTCCCGAGTAACCAGCTTACCCAGCTAATGTTTGTATTTTTAGTAGAGATAAGGTTTCAACATGGTGGCCAGGCTGATCTTGAACTCCTGACCTCAAGTGATCTGCCTGCCTCAGCCTCCCAAAGTGCTGGGATTACAGATGGGAGCCACTGTGCCCCCCAGATTCCTTTTATTGGGGAATGCTATTTAGAAACCAAGATCTAAGTGTTAGATATGCTCATTACCATTGAGATGTCTTTGCTTCAGGACTCTTTTTTGGACAGAACTGGGAAACACACACACACACCCACCCACCCACGCCCCCTCCCCACACACTTTTTTTTTTTGAGACGGAGTTTCACTCATGTTACCCAGGCTGGAGTG
>NW_016107917.1:316089-318410 GCF_001604975.1 Cebus imitator | reverse complement strand
CCTCAGCCTCCAGAGTAGCTTGGATTACAGGCACGCACCACTATGCCTGGCTAATTTTGTAATTTTTAGTAGAGACGGGGTTTCTCCATGTTGGTCAGGGTGGTCTCAAACTCCCAACCTCAGGTGAATCCCCCGACTTGGCCTCCCAGAGTGCTGGGATTATAGGTATGAGTCACCTCCCCTGGCCAATAACAATTTTCTTACTCTTTCCCAGCTTCCTCTTAGGAGATACTACCTGGATGAGTATTCTTTAAATGACAGCTTTATACTGTTACCTCCAATTTAGGTTATATCTATAGATTTTTTTTTTTCTCATCTTCCCTCATTTCATATTTGTATCCATTCTCAAGAAATAACTTAGTTTCTCTATATAATTACTTAGAAATCGATATATTTATTGAGAAATTTGCTCTGTCCTACTATATGTACAAAATAGTTTCAGAATTACTATAATAATACCATTACCAACAGCAAACCTACAAAGTAGGTTCAAGATGTTTTTGTAGTTTGTTTTTCTTAGACTATACATCACTGTGGTATAGTTAGGATATTATATCTCAAACATAATGAATCTATTCTTTTTTTGTGTGTAATTTAAGAAATCAATTTGATACAGTTAGAGTCATTTATTTCTATTTGTATTCAGTTTTGGGTTCTTTTTCCCATCCTTGTTGATTTATTTTAATTTTTGAGACAGAATCTTGCTCTGTTGCCCAGGCTGGAGTGCAGTGGCACAATCTCAGCTGACTGCAAACCTCTGCCTCCTGGATTCAAGTGATTCTTTTGCCTCAGCCTTCCTAGTACCTGGGGCTACAGGCATGTGCTACCACACCTGGCTAATTTTTGTATTTTTAGTAGAGATGGGGTTTTGCCATGTTGGTCAGACTGGTCTCGAACTCCTGAGCTCAGGCACTCCCTCCACCTTGGCCTCCCAAAGTGCTGAAATTACAGACATGAGCCACCACGCCCAGCCCCCATCCTTGTTGATTTAATTATTAATACCTGTAATAGTCATTGTTTTTTGAAGCACATTAAAAGAGGAAGATAGGCTGGGCATGGTGGCTCATGCTTATAATCCCAGCACTTTGGGAGGCTGAGGTGGGAGGATCACTTGAGCTCGAGTTTGAGACCAGCCTAGGCAATATAGTGAGACCCTGTTTGTATTACTAAAAAAAAAAAAGTTTTAAAATTTAAAAAATGAAGAATTGGAAAATGTGATACCTTCATCCCTTATAGTGTAAGAAAAGAGGGTGAATAAGCTTTAATGATTGAGGGAAGCCCAAACTAGTTTGTTTTGTTTTTTTCAAACCAGTTTTTAATATCTTGTTTCCATTCTGAATGAGTTAGGTGTACTAGCCTTTTAACTTTTAAGATAGAATGTTGGGGCTGGGCATGGTGGCTCACACCTGTAATCCCAGCACTTTGGGAGGCCAAGGCATGTGGATCACCTGAGCTCAGGATTTTGAGACCAGCCTGATCAACATGATGAAACCCCGTCTCTACTAAAAATACAAATATTAGCCAGGTGTCGTGGCAGGCACCTGTTGTAATCTCAGCTACTTGGGAGGCTGAGGCAGGAGAATCACTTGAACCTGGGAGGTGGAGGTTGCAGTGAGGTGGATGTCTGGCCTTTGGTTTGGCATTTTCCTCCCTAGGCTCGTTCTTAGGTACCTTGGATTTTTTGTATTATAGTTGCTTTTTTTTTCCTGGGGACTAGAAATCGGGGCTGCATCTTATGAAAGTGTTTTGATTGCAGTGCGGATGAGGTTCGAAGAAAATCTCTGGTTCTTAAGTTTCCTAAACAGCAGCTTCCTCCAAAGAAAAAACGGCGAGTTGGAACCACTGTTCATTGTGACTATTTGAATGTGAGTCTGGGCGTTGCTTCTTTCTGATTAAGTGGGTTCTCATTGATTCCCCTGGCCGTGTATGCCATGGTTCTGACAGCCTTAGATTCTCCATTTGCCTTGCTCTGAGAATTATGGGTACTGTTCATTGTAAGATTTCTCTTTTTTTTCTTTTTTTTTTTTCTTTTTTTTGAGATGGATTTTTGCTCTTGTTACCCAGGCTGGAGTGCAATGGCCCGATCTCGGCTCACCACAACCTCCGCCTCCTGGGTTCAGGCAATTCTCTTGCCTCAACCTCCTGCTGGGATTACAGGCACGCGCCACCATGCCCAGCTAATTTTTTGTATTTTTAGTAGAGTCGGGGTTTCACCATGTTGACCAGGACAGTCTCGATCTCTTGACCTCGTGATCCACCCTCCTTGGCCTCCCAAAGTGCTGGGATTACAGGCTTGAGCCACCGCGCCCGGCTTTTTTTTT
>NW_016107917.1:313602-315459 GCF_001604975.1 Cebus imitator | reverse complement strand
GGTTTTGTTTTTGTTTTGAGACAGTCTTGCTCTGTCACCCAGGCTGGAGTACAATGGTGTGATCTTGGCTCACTGCAGCCTCTGCCTCCCAGTTTCAAGTGATCCTCCTACCTCTGCCTCCTAAGTAGCTCGGATTACAGGCACATGCCACCACACCTGGCTAATTTTTGTATTTTTAGTGGAGATGGGGTTTCTTTATGTTGCCCAGGATGGTCTTGAACGCCTGGCCTCAAGTGGTCTGCCCACCTTGGCCTCCCAAAGTGCTGGGATTATAGGCGTGAGCTACCGTGCCCAAGCAGAATGTGGATTTTTTTTTGGTCTGAGGAGGCATTCTGATTTCTTGTTTCTCCTTAGAGACCTCATAAGTCCATCCATCGGCGCCGCACAGACCCTATGGTGACGCTATCATCCATCTTGGAGTCCATCATCAATGACATGAGAGATCTTCCAAATGTGAGTTCATTGCATTGGATATCTGTAGTATGGATGTTAAGGTTCTTTGTTCTGTCTGTGATTTCCAGTAGGGGGCAGTAATCTATAGATCTAGGCACCTCAGATTTTGGGGGATGTAGTTTTTTATTTTTTTAAAGCAGTTTAATAGAGGAAACAGATCTGCTCCATCTAGAAAGATTCCTTTCAGAGTTGACAGACAGGTTAAGATGTGTGTGTCTTCAGGAATTGGCTCTGGCAAGTGTTCTTTGCTGATGTATGGTTCTGGCTCTTGTTTGCAGACATATCCTTTCCACACTCCAGTTAATGCAAAAGTTGTAAAGGACTACTACAAAATCATCACTCGGCCAATGGACCTGCAAACACTTCGTGAAAATGTGCGTAAACGCCTCTACCCATCTCGGGAAGAGTTCAGAGAGCATCTGGAGCTAATTGTGAAAAATAGTGCAACCTACAATGGTAAGAATCACATGTCCCATGGCTGCAAAGATCATTTTTCAGATCCTTATTTATTCCTTACTGGCTCTAAATTCAGACTGGATTGGACTGAGAGGACTACAGTGCATTTGTGCATTCATTTGTGGGTATGAAAATCAGATAATACACATTTTCAGTCATTTAATAAATATCACTTCTTTTTATTCCCACTGTTTTTAGTTCTTATATCCTCTGGAGAATTTGGAGTCTGTCCATTGCAATGAAACAGTTGCATGGAAAATAGTGGAAGAGGTGAGCCTAGGTTAGAAGAGAGAGACATTGAGTGTGGATGGAACCTGTGTAGAGTATGCACTTGTGACCGTATTTGCTGTGTCTGAATCTTTGATTTGATCTACAAATATGTTAGAGGCGCTCAAAAGCTGAGAAGACAAAAGAGGAAGAAATCTGTTTGTGTGTTGTTTTTTTTTTTTTCCTTGTGAGACAGGGTTTCACTCCTATTGCCCAGTAGCCTCCTGAGTAGCTGGGACTACAGGCTGTTGCCACTATGCCCTGCTAATTTTTGTATTTTTTTGGTAGAGATGGGGTTTCGCCATGTTGCCCAGGCTGGTCGTGAACTCCTGGCCTCAAGTGGTCTGCTTGCCTTGGCCTTCCAAAGTGTTGGTTTCACCATGTTGCCCAGGCTCATCTCAAACTCCTGAGCTCAAGTGATCTGCCCACCTTGGCCTCCCAAAGTGCTGGGATTACAGACGTGAGCCACCGTGTCCGGCCACATTTTTTAAATTTCACCATAAGAAATCTTTAAAATGAGTACTCTTATAACCCTCATTTTCCAGATGAACATACAGGTCTGTAGTGTTTAAATAGCTTTAAAAAAATTTTTTTTAATGAGAAAGATGAGCTGATGGGTTGATGTGTGCAATAAACCACCATGGCACACGTTTACCTATTTAACAAATCTGCGCGTCCTGC
>NW_016107917.1:311011-312003 GCF_001604975.1 Cebus imitator | reverse complement strand
TCTATTTTTTGAAATGGGGGTCTCACTCTATCACCCAGGCTGGAGTGTAGTGGCGCAATCTTGGCTCACTGCAGTCTTGACCTCCTGGGCTCAAGCAATCCTTCTGTCTCAGCCTACCGAGTAGCTGGGACTACAGGTGCATGCCATCATGCCTCAGTCTCACAAAGTGTTGGGATTACAGGCATGAGCCACTGTGCCTGGCCTAAACCAGTAAGTCTCATAGGCAGGAAGTCGGTCTTATTTTTCCTTATATTCCCATCATTGAACACATTGTGCACAATCATTAAACATCTGTTAAATGAACAAACAAGTGAATGCTGAATTAAGTAATTAGTAACTGAGGATAGAACTGAGGTTTAGGCTCTGGGGAGCACTAATACAAAAGGATAGACAGGAATATAATCTAGCAAAGGATATGTAAAAGAAGTAATTGGAATTACTAGCTAGATGAAAATACTTTAGCTTCTTTATGATGAGCTTAAATTAGGGCATTTATAAGCAGAGAGTTATAGGAGATAGGTCAGATAGTTAAAGGATTTTCTGAAGCTTCTGATATGGATCAGTATTGAAGATTGTTTAATAACACAGGCTTTGGATTAACCTGATGTTATGAGAACACCACAAACTAAATTCTACACAGTAAAATTTCGATCACAAATTGTATATGCTAAGTGTGGGAAAATTTCAAGTCTTCCATTGGTGTCTTCAGTCATTGTTAAAGAAATTATCGTTGCCCTTCCATAATATCATTTTCAAGGTATTAAAGGCAGCAGTAGTACCACTGTGTGTATATACACACAAATTAAGGAAAGAGTTAAAATTATTCATTTATACTGTGTACCTGCTATGTTTTAGGCACTGAAAAATGGACCTAAGTCCGGTATATCTGTCTAACCCATCAATTAGCCTGCTGCCTGACACATACTAGGTTCCTAAGTAAGTACATTAAAAGGATAAAGAAGTGTTGGCAGCTCTTGCCTCCCCCCACCCTT
>NW_016107917.1:302332-307015 GCF_001604975.1 Cebus imitator | reverse complement strand
ATCTTGGCTCACTGAAGCCTCCTCCTCCCGGGTTCAAGTGATTCTTCTGCCTCAGTCTGCTGAGTAGCTGGGATCACAGGCGTCCGCCACCACTCCTGGCTAATTTTTTTGTATTTTTAGTAGAGACGGAGTTTCACCGTGTTGGCCAGGCTGGTCTTGAACTCCTGACCTCAAGTGATCCACCCGCTTCGGCCTCCCAAAGTGCTAGGATTATAGGTGTGAGCCACTGCATTCGGCCTTGCCTCCCATTTTTAATGGTCTTATCTCTTACTGTTCCTCTACAGGGCCAAAACACTCATTGACTCAGATCTCTCAATCCATGCTGGATCTCTGTGATGAAAAACTCAAAGAGGTAAGACATTTAGAATGAGAGAAAGGCAGTGGAATTTGAAGGTGGGGGATATCAGGGTTTGGGAAGTAGGGAATTTAACAGAAGGAAAAGTATATGTGGGAGTAGCAGATCTTTAGTATATGTGAAAGTTGGAAGGAACTTTAGAACTCATAGGCCAGTCTCTTTTGTAGATGAAAAAACTAGGCCCATAGAAGAAAATTATTTGTTCTGGACATCTTGACTATTAATTAAGTTAGAATTAAGATCCACCACCTACATAACTCATTAGAAAGGACAAAGGAAAGTGACTTTCCAGGAAGTTAGCTGTAGCTAAGAGACTAGTCAGTGTTTTAGGAAGGAAGAAGAAGTAGACATTTAACAAAAGAGGATAACTAGCCAGTAAACATGAAAAGATTCTCAACTTGATTGATTATTGAGGATATGCAAATTCAAACCATGATATCACTACATACCCACTGGAAAGGCTAAAATTAAAAAGACTGACAATACTAAGTGTTGATGAGGATTTGGAGCAATAGGAATACAAACTTTTTCCTTCTAGAATCTAAAATAAATTTATTGGGTTAGGTCACCATTATACAAAAGTCACTAATCAGTAATAATGTTTAGTGTTTTCAGCAATAGTTTTATAACAAAAACAGCATGATCTTAAAGCCTAAATTGCGGCCGGGCGCGGTGGCTGAAGCCTGTAATCCCAGCACTGTGGGAGGCCGAGGCGGGTGGATCACGAGGTCAAGAGATCGAGACCATCCTGGTCAACATGGTGAAACCCCGTCTCTACTAAAAATACAAAAAATTAGCTGGGCATGGTGGCGCGTGCCTGTAATCCCAGCTACTCAGGAGGCTGAGGCAGGAGAATTGCCTGAACCCAGGAGGCGGAGGTTGCGGTGAGCCGAGATCGCGCCATTGCACTCCAGCCTGGGTAAGAAGAGCGAAACTCCGTCTCAAAAAAAAAAAAAAAAAACATTAAAGCCTAAATTGCTAAAGGGGGGTGGGTGTGTGGGTGGGTGTGTGTTTAGTAGAGATGGGGTTTTGCCATGTTGGCCAGGCTGGTCTTGAGCTCCTGGCCTCATGTGATCTACCTGCCTTGGCCTCCCAAAGTGCTGGGATTACAGTTGTGAGCCACTGTGCCCAGCATCATTTATCTTGGCTTGTTGTCATTCAGTAGATAATTCAAAGTTAACACTTTTTGGGGCAAGGGTAATACATAGCTAGCTGAACCTTAAATTACTCTTAATTTTTCTATGGTGATCACACCTTAGGGAAATCTCTGTCTTGGCTTTGCTTTGTTTAATTTCAGAAAGAAGACAAATTAGCTCGTTTAGAGAAGGCTATCAACCCCTTGCTGGATGATGATGACCAGGTGGCATTTTCTTTCATTCTGGACAACATCGTCACCCAGAAAATGATGGCAGTTCCAGATGTAAGCTGTCTCTGTGCTAAATATTGTGAGGATTGTGCAGGGGAAGGAAAGATATATAGGGTTTACGTATGTATGTATTTTGGAGTCTGGGTGGTTTATGTCAGTTGTGACTAGTGTGTGATTTTACATATTGACCTTTTAGCTGTATTTGTACATTGTCTTTTTTTTAAAGAGTACATTATCATTGAAATCAAAGAGGCCAGGAATCTTTGGATATAGGGAGGTTTCTGCTTCCTGTTGTTGACATTCAATACTAAGAATGCTCCTGAATAGCCCTGTAGAGAGAGGATGCTTGCTAATACAAGGCTTTTGATTTAGAGGTGCTTCTAGGCAAATGATACTTCGATAATTAGCAACTGTTGGTTGTCTTTTATTTCGATTTTTTATTGTTATAGTGATCCTCCCCAGGAATTCTCAAATGAGTTTCCTGTTACACTATAGGAGTGTGTTCTACATGTGTAATGCTATAAAACTTCTGGATGGGACTAGGGAATAAGGAATTTTGATTACGACTATAGAGCAAGTGTTCTTACCCTATCATGGCATAGAAATCTTAAATGAATCTATGAATCCCTTACATTATATACAGACATTTTGTATGACTGTGTTTTTCTGGGAAAAGAGTCCATAGCTTTTTTTCAGGAATATTTGTGACCCAACAAAGGTAGAGAAATTCTTAAGAGTGGTTTCCATTTAATTTCCTATGCTTTCTATTTACTAGTCTTGGCCATTTCATCACCCAGTTAATAAGAAGTTTGTTCCAGATTATTACAAAGTGATTGTCAGTCCAATGGATTTAGAGACCATACGTAAGGTGAGTGTGATTTGATCTGAATGCCTTTTTACAATCAAGTGACTTTGTGTGTGTATCTGAGTGCCTGATTATTTTCATCACAGAACATCTCCAAACACAAGTATCAGAGTCGGGAGAGCTTTCTAGATGATGTAAACCTTATTCTGGCCAACAGTGTTAAGTATAATGGTGAGTATTTCTTTTTTTTTTTTTTTTTTTTTTTTATCTAACATTAGTTAGCATTATTAAAAAATTTTTTTTTGAGACAGGATCTTGCTCTGTTGCCAAGGCTGGAGTGTGATCATAGTTCACTGAACCAGGCACCTGCCACGGTGCCAAGTTCTTTTTTTGTGTCTGTGGTAGAGACAGGGTTTTGCTATTTTGCCCACGCTGGGCTCAAGCAATCCTCCCACCTAGGCTTCCCAAAATGCTGAGATTACAGGTGTGGGCCAGCGCTCCTGGCCAGCATTATTAAAATTTATGTGCATAAAGAAGCCTTGAGCAGTGACAGCAGAATGAGTTGAATGACATTCTTTTTAAGATAGTTCCATTCTTGTCGCACTGGCTGGAGTGTAATGGCACAATCTTGGCTCACTGCAAGTGCCACCTCCTGGGTTCAAGCGATTGTCCTGCCCCAGCCTCCTGAGTATCTGGGATTACAGGTGCCCGCCACCACCCCCAGCTAACTTACATATTTTTAGTAGAGATGGGATTTCACTATATTGGCCAGGCTGGTCTCAAACTCCTGACCTCAGGTGATCCACCTGACTTGGCCTCCCAAAGTACTGGGATTACAGGCATGAGCCACCACACCAGGCCAGTCTTTTTGTTTTGTTTTGTTTTAAAGAAAGCATATATTTTAGTGTGTATGTTGTATAAAGATTGCCATTAGCCTTTAATGATGAAAAAGTAATATATGCTTACTTTTGAAACCTTGGTAGGCACAGAAAAATGAGGTGAGAATAAAAATCAAATGGATATTACTTTGGTCTTTGAGGCATCACTGCTTTTTCCTGGGATGCGAAAACTCAACTGTGCCCCAGGCCCTTAGATGGAGTTTATGGAAATGGGTAGCTGTAGACTATGGTGAGCTTCCTTGGTACATGCAGTTTTCCTCAGTACATGAGTTGATTTAATAACATATGCCAGACTCTGTGCTAGCTGCTTAGGCTACTGATAGGAAAGACAGTCACTGTCCTCAAGTATTTCATAATCCAGTTGGTGGAAAGAGACAATTAAAATGCAGCTTGGAACCAGGCACGGTGGCTCATGCTTATAATCTCAACACTGGTAGGCTGAAGTGGAGGATTGTTTGAGGCTAGGAGTTTGTGACCAGTCTGAGCACACATAGCAAGACCTCGTCTGTTTAAAAAACTAGCTAGAAGGTGGTAGTGAGTGCCTGAAGTCTTAGCTCCTTGGGAGGCTAAAGCAGGAGGATTGCTTGAACTCAGGAGTTCAAGACTGCAGTGAGCTATGGTCATGCCCCTGCACTATATCCTGGGTGACAGCAAGACCCTGTCTCTATAAATAAATAAGTAAAATGCAGCTTAACAAGGGTTGTAATAGAAGTATATACAAAGTGCATCAGACGAGAGCAAGGAATATCTTAACCTGAGTGTTAGGGAAGGCTTCTTAAATGAGCTAATGGTTGGTTTTTTTTTTTTTGTTTGTTTTTTTTTAAATTCATTCTTTCTGCCTATGTTTCAGAGGATAATAATTCAGTTTTGAATGACGCAATTGTTAAGCAAACCTTGAGTAATTATATGTGCTGGCACTGATAGATGTTACAAATATAAAATTAGATATGGTCTTTGCCCCAGATTAGTTAAGTTTAGTTGGGGAAACAGAAAAGGAAAATTATAGTACTTACATTTTATTGCTATAAGCATGCACAGAGTGCCACAGGACAGTATATCCAAATTAGAGTGGGGCTGGCCATGGTGGCTCATGCCTGTACTCCTAACACTTTGGGGGACTGAGATGGGTAGATCGCTTGAGCTTAAGAGTTCAAGCCGGGCGCGGTGGCTCAAGCCTGTAATCCCAGCACTTTGGGAGGCCGAGGCGGGTGGATCACGAGGTCAAGAGATCGAGACCATCCTGGTCAATATGGTGAAA
>NW_016107917.1:300461-302008 GCF_001604975.1 Cebus imitator | reverse complement strand
GTTCAAGACCAACTTGAGCAACATAGCACAAGACCCCATCTCAAAAAGAAAAAAAAAGTGGCATTAGAGGAAGCTTTCTGGAAGAGGGTTTTCTTTTTCATTTTTTACAAATAGAGATGGGGGTCTCGCTATGTTGCCCAGGCTGGTCTGGAACTCCAGGGCTCAAGCCATTCTCCCATCTTGACCTCCCAGAGTGTTACGATTACAGGCATGAGCCACCACACCCATCCAGAAGAGAGTTTTCTTAAGCTGAGTTCTGAAAGATCAATGGTGTTTACTTGTCAAAGAATGTGGAGGAGAAAATGCACTAGGTGGAGAGAACAGCAATATATAAAGGCTCAGAGGCCTGAAATTGCACAATAGGTTTAAGAAACAAGGTGTTGGAGTTGCAGTTCAAGTGTACATATTGGTGAATGACTGGAGGCAGGCAAGAGTCAAATCAGAGGGTTTGGTGTGCCATACTTGAGTTTGTACTTGATCCTAAATGGGAGAACATTGAAGGAATGAAGCAGGGAAATGATTTCTTACAGTTCCTTAAACAAATAGAAGACGGAGCTAAGGGCATTTGAGAGTATTGCCTAGCATACTGCAGTCTCAACTAAGAATCCATATGATTATAAGACTTTTATCCTGTAATTTTTAGTAGTAAGTAGTATGGCTGTTAAGTTTGTCTGAAGGGGCAGAGAATTGGAGAGAAAAGGTGAAGGACTGGACAATCAGAAAGACTGAAGAAGTAGGCATTCTGAGCAGAGAACACAACGTTTAATATCATGGAAGAGTGAAAGAACAGGGCAAGTTCAGGGAACTGTATGTAACCAAAACATGCATATATCTTTAAGGAGATGAGACTTCTATTTTTGCTCATTCTGGGTTGGGTTGAAAGAATCTACTTTGCTCTGCTTATTATACATTGGAAATTAGAGAGTGGAAATGCCGCTTGATGGGTCAATTATCCATTATTGTTTCATGAAAACACCTAAAGTTAATCATCCAGAATTCTGGCAGTGGAAGTGTTAGTAAGCTCACAGATGTCTAAAAAAGACTGCGTATAGCAAGTGATAAGCAAGAGTGTTAATAGGCACTTGACCTGCTGATGGCTGACTTAGGACATAGGGCAGACTTACAAGGAGCTTATGTAAAACAGTTAAGACAAACCCAGAAAATACTAATAGGAAAGTAAGCAAAGGGCAGATGGACAAATCACAGAAGACAAAAATTAAGTAACAAACATGAATAAGTATTCTGTTGCACTAGTAATCAAATAAATGCAGTTGGGCCCGTCGTGGTGGCTCACCCCTGTAATCCCAGAACTTTGGGAGGCTGAGGCGAGCAGATCACCTGAGGCCATGAGTTTGAGACCAGCCTGGCCAACGTGAGGAAACGCCGTCTCTACTAAAAATACAAAAATTAGCTGAGCGTGGTGTCCCAGCTACTTGGGAGGCTGAGTCATGAGAATTGCTTGAACTGGGAGGCGGAGGTTGCAGCGAGCCGAGATAGTGCCGCTGCATCCCAGCCTGTGCAATAGAGTGAGACTTGGTCTCAAAAAA
>NW_016107917.1:295565-298956 GCF_001604975.1 Cebus imitator | reverse complement strand
GTTAAAGTGATTCTCCTGCCTCAGACTCCTGAGTAGCTGGGATTACAGGCATGCACCACCGCGCCTGGCTAATTTTTTTGTATTTTTAGTAGAGGTGGGGTTTCACCATGTTGGCCAGGCTGGTCTCGAACTCCTGGCCTCGTGATACACCTGCATTGGCCTCCCAAAGTGCTGGGATTACAGGCGTGAGACACCGTGCCTGGCCAGCTAAAATTTTTAGTAGACATAATGGTAGTGAGGCAGGTGCACTCACATACTGCTGTTGGCAGTATAAAATTGTGAGACATTTCTAGAAAGCTATTTGGCAACATTGAGAGACTAAAAAATTGTTGACTGAATAGACTTTATTGTCAGGTAGACTTGGATTTGAATATTGGCCCCACCACTTAATAGCAATGTGACTTTGAGCAAATCCCTTAGTCTCTGCTTTTCCATCTGTAAAATAAGAATAATAGTATTCCCCTCCGAGGGTGTTGTGAGGATTAAATAAAATAGTATATGTAAGTACTTAGCATGTGGTAAGATGATAATCCTAATCAGAGCTGTAGTCAAAGGTATTAATGAGATTTATATTAGCAAGGATTTATTTAACCTGAATAGTTGACGTAAAGGGGATGATATGAAAGTGCTATCTTTATAATTAATTATTAAGTACAGATTTAAAGCTCTTTTTTGGAAAACTTAATCACCAAAACATTCTCACAATGTTAAGTGAGAAAAGCAGAGCACAGAGATGTTTATTTCATCTCTGTCATGCTTTTTTTTTTAATGCATATACGTACAAAAAAGGCTAGAAGAAAACACACCAGAGTGATAATAGTGGTTGTTTCTGTGACATAGGGTTAGGATTGTCTTTGTTTTCATCTTTTATGTTTTCCGTGTTTTTTTTCTGGTATAGGAAGCAGGGAATTCTTCCTAAGAGGAAATGACTTTTGAACTGAATTTTGAAGAATGTTGATTATAATAGCTACTTACTGTGCCAAAGAAAAAGGCAAGTGGAAAACAGTGGGGGAGAAGTTCCTGGCAGATAGCACAAATGCAAAAATAGATGAAGGTGCCTTGGATAGGGAAGTGCAGGTAGTTAAATATGACTAGGATGCATAGTGGAACTACATTTGGTAGTGAGATACAAGATTTTAAAGGTAGTAGAGGGGCTAAGTTAGGAAAGGCCTAGTATGTCACACCAAACCTTTAGAAGGAGAAAGGGACATAACAGGTATTAGTAAGATCATTCTGAAACCTATCTGAAGAATGGATTGGAGGAGGGGAATAAGATAGAGACCAGTAAAGAAACTGTTGACGGCATTCCCAGTTAAAAATACTGACAGTCTAAACTAAGGTCAGTATCAATAGGAGTAAAAAGGTGAAGACAGGGTATAGAGATGCTGAGGAGGTAGAATTGATATTTCATAAATGATTAGAAGTTGGGGGTATGGGTAAAGGAGGAAGATTTAAGATAGTATCAAGCACTTATGCTCTTGGTGAAAACATAAATTAGTACAAACATTTTAGAGGACTGTAAATGTTCATTTCCTTTGGCTAAGCAACTTTGCTTCAAGGGACTACTCCACACAAGTTTATAAAGGTACATGTATAAATGTTCTTTGCAGCATTGCTTATAATTGAAATAACGGAGCATTCTAAATATCCAACAATAGGAAATTGTTTAAAAAATGGCACATCTATATGATGGAATATTGTTTAGCTATCAAAACGGTAGACTTAGGTAATAAATGAGTGAAATGGGCTATGTTGTGGGGGCCAATGAACTGGTACCCCATCTAGGAGTCAGTCACTGTTTAGCTCAGTTGTTGCCATGGAATTGAATTACTAAAGGGAGAAATTGAGGATAGTTTTTACTTGTTTGTACTTAGGTATTTGAATTTTTTAGTGAGCACATAATACTTTTGCAGCTATGAGAAATTTCCATTTTTGGAAGGATTAATAAATCAAATGACATCCAATATTCTAACTTGGGCAGCAGGTTGTGCCATCGACTAATACGGGAAATACAGGAGGAGCAGTTTGGAGAAAAGATAGCAGAGTTCAACTTGGTATGTTGTATTGGGGTAGGACATCTAAGTGAAGACTTATAGTAGGTAGTTAGCTGTATACAGGTCCAAAGCTGAGAAAACAACTTTTTTTTCTTTCTTTTTGAGACAGAGTCCAGGCTGGAGTGTAGTGGCGTGATCTCGGCTCATGGCAGCCTTTGTCTCCCAGGTTCAAGTGATTCACCTGCCTCAGCCTCCGAAGTAGCTGGGATTACAGGCACACGTCACCACGCCCAGCTAATTTTTGCATTTTTAGTAGAGATGGGGTTTCACCATGTTGGCCAGGCTGGTCTCAAACTCCCGACCTCGAATGATCCTCCTGCCTCGGCCTTCCAAAGTGGTGGGATTACAGGCGTGAGCTGTCGCACCTGGCCTCAGAAAAGAATTTATACTAGAAATACAATTATTTTTCAGGTCAACAGCATGTAAAAATATGAGTAGATGAGCTCAAATAGGGAGAATACATTCTTTGAACCCTCTGATGTTGTATGTAAAATATAGTTGTATATTTTACTGGGTAGAAAGATGATTTTGTCAGATTATCAAAGTTGTGTGTGACCCCAAAAAAGTTAAGAATCACTGTTTAGTTTAAGAGAGGATGTAGGATAAGAATAGACCTGACAAATTGAATATTTAAGATAACAGATGAATATGAAAGAGTGGCCAGAATGAAAGAAGAAAAATCAGGAGAGAATAATATATAATGCAAACCAAGAGAAGAGGATTTCAAAGAGGGAAAGTTACCAACAGGTCAGGTGCTACAGAGAATACCAAAGAGGATGGTTATTAGAAGAACTATTTTGGCGAAGTGGTGGAATAAAAAGCCAGATTGCAGGGGTGTTATGAATGAATGGAAAGCAAGAAAGTAGAGATTGAGATTTGCCTATGAAGGGGAAAAGGAAGTAGACAATATGTTGAGGGAATGAAGGCAATTGGACAGAAGACCTTTGTATAGGTCAAAGAGAAGAAAATTAAGGATATGAAATGCCTGTGGAGGTTGGAAGGTAGATGTTTAGAAAGTTTCTGCCTAAGTAGCATCTTATTTCTCTGTAAAAATAGGGTCTTTTGCTAAGATTAAAAGTGGGAGAAGGAATTTGAAGAAAAATATCAGTAAGTGAATTATTTTTGTGGGAAATTGAAAAAGGAGCTGATGAGGGACATTTCAGAACACTGTGGAGCAGCTTTTGAGGGTCCAACTGAAGATGGAGACTTTTTTGGCATTATCAGTTGGCACAGTTCTGTGATTTTTGTCAGTGCTTATCAAATCAAGTTAGGAAACTGAGAAGGCAGATGATAAAATTGATTCAGGATTGAGATTTTGTTTTGTGGATGTGCTGGAA
>NW_016107917.1:292152-295070 GCF_001604975.1 Cebus imitator | reverse complement strand
ACGGGGTTTCACCATGTTGACCAGGATGGTCTCGATCTCTTGACCTCGTGATCCACCCGCCTCGGCCTCCCAAAGTGCTGGGATTACAGGCTTGAGCCACCGCGCCCGGCCTATTACCATAGTTTTTAAAACATGGGTCTGATTATGCATGAAACTAATGCCGGGAGAGGCTTAATATGATGAGAGATAGAAATTAATGGGCCTAGCAGTTTTCTTGAGGCAAGAGAGAATGAAAAAACTGGAAAGATAAAAGGCTGTGATAACAAAGTAGAGTATTTGGAGTTGAAAGTTTCAGAGGTGAAGCAGTTTTCAGTAGACAACATTCTGGGTATAGCCATGGATGCCTTTGGCTGGAACAAAGGTGCACACTATTGGCACAAAGATTTTCAGGGATTTGGATAGGTTGTACATGTGAACAAGAAAGTAACTCACTATGATGGGAGGCATTTGGAGCGGAGAGAATGATTGTGCCAGGTGCATAAGTCTTTGTGAATGAGAATCAGTTAATAATGGTGACTAAAGGTGAAGAACACAGACTTCAAACTCAGGTGTCCTGCAGGGTTCAAACAAGTAATGTAAATAACTAAGGTGGGCCAGGTGAGATTGTGGTAAACTAGAAGAGTACATATTCCATCTAAAGTGGCATGTCCTTTTTGCTTCATCTGATTGTTGTCCTAAAAAAAATGAGTATTCAGTGTTGCTAGATATTTTTCAAGAGAAGCTGAAAATCTGGACTTTTTATGTGACATTTCTCAATTTTTTGCATACTTGCAAATAGTTTAAATATTTTTTAACCCCATTGGCCAAATGAAAACGTCTATCTGCAGGCCAAATCTGGCTCCTAGTCTTCAACCTCTGGCATAGTAAAAAAAAAAAAAAAAAGGAATTAAAGGCACATATAAAATATTTCCTACTATCAAGTAATAATACATGAAATAATATCTCTGTTTAAAACTTTTGTTGTTTCAGCCAAATATCCCACGTCTGTTTTTAATTAATAGTAACAAAGTCTGAGCTGGGTGCAGTGACTCTCCTGTAATCCTAATGCTTTGGGGGAAAATTAAGGCTATGAAAATGAAGGCATTCGGCCAGTAGGGGCCTGAAAAAAAAAAAGAAAATTAAGGCAGGAGGAACTCTTGAGGCCAGAAGTTCAAGACCAGCCCTGGCTAGAGACCCTGTCTCTACAAAAAAAATTTAAAAATTAGCTGGGCATGGTGGTGTGCACCTGTAGTCCCAGCTACTTGGGAGGCTGAGGCAGGAGGATCGCTGAGCCCAGGAGTTCAAGGCTGCAGTGAGTCATGAGTGTGCCACTGCATGCCAGCTTGGTTGTCAGAGTGAGACCCTGTCTCAATAAACACAAAATAAAAATAGTAACAAAGTCCATGTGGACTTTATTCTCTACTTAAAAAATTTTATTTTGTAAAATTTTACTAAGTTAGTGTTAAAGTTAGTCTAAATTAGTAGAATGGTATATCTGGTTAACATTATTCAGATCCTTCACACATATCATACTGCATATGAGCATATTTCTATAACATTTTACACTGATTTCATTGGCTTACCCTTTATTGGTCACATATTTAGCCCATGAACTATATTGTATATAGCCAGAATACTTAGCACTAAGATTAGGGTCATTAGGCAAAAACCAGAATATAAGTAACACTCCATACAAAATGCCTCTGGACATAGGCAGTATGTATCAGAGGAATCAGTCTTGTCCTTAAGTGATGACAATGGACTGTACACCAATTACAGAGTTAAGCCCTTGTGCCTTCTGGCTACCACGTAAGTACTAGCTCAATCTCGGAACCTCTGTTCATGTTTAAATAGCATTTGAAAAGAACATTAATAATCAGGGAAGCCCACAACTTTAAGTAGTTGGAGTTATTTAGCAGTCCCAAAAGGACCACAAGATTCTATGTCAGTTAAAGGAGAGAGTCATACAGATAAATCCCTTCTGAAAAATATAACCCAAATTTTTTGCCAGACTTAACAAAGTTGGCAGAGGCCTTACTACTTAATATTTAGTTAAATTTGAAATGAACTGCATAGTCTGTGACTGTACTACCCTAAATGTGCCTGATCTCATTTGAAATGAACTGCATAGTCTGAACCAGTAGGTGACACTGAGTGAGTCATGATGAGATTCCCTTTCCCAAAGATTTCATATCGAGTTTCTCCTGTAGTGCTCTTAAAACCAAAATCAACTCCAGTAAGAAGCCATCTTTGGGATGGACATAGGTAGAACATGTGTCATGAAACCTGAAAGCCCAAAGTTTTAGAAGACTCAGTTGGACCCCACAATCTAGATATAAGTTTACAAAGAAAAACTGAGAAATCTCCCCCTACCCCCAACCTTTGTGGGCTCTGATAGTTGTTCAGGTTATGGGACCTTTGCCTGGCATCCTGGAGTCTCATCCTACGCCTGTGCAGCTTAGTAGTTATTCAGCCAGAGACTAAAGACTTGCAGATCTTGATATTTTTCTGTGGCGCACCCTCTTCTCCAGTTATGCTTTGCAATTTCCAGCTGTCTTAACCTCCTCAGACTCCGGCATGCCTCCACAGCTCAGAAAGACTGCTGTCTTTGGCTTGCCTTCAGCAGAAAGCCAGGGACAATTGTACCTTCTCACAGAGATCACACAATCTTATGCTACTTGCTGCTCAGTGTCTGAAAACATTTGTTTCATTTGTTTTTTTCTAGTTTTCTGGTTATAGTAGGAGGACTAATCAAATAGCATTTACTCCATCATGCCCAGAAAGTCCTTTAAGTTTTGATTTTATGGTATTTCTGACATACAGAAACTTCATATTTATTAGTCATTTCTATGATTCTTGTCTTTGGTATTATAACTGTTTAAAAGATCTTCCCTACTCCCAAGATAGCAAACCATATTTTCTTCTAATACATATAGTAT
>NW_016107917.1:283273-290967 GCF_001604975.1 Cebus imitator | reverse complement strand
TTTCTTTTATGTCCCCAATAATGGCGTCTAGTTTTCTTCATGTAGTTTCTAGGCGCCTTTTTAAATTTATTCCTGTACATTTTATAGTTTTTGTTGCTTTTGAATTTCTCATTGTTGAGTTTATCCCTAGGTAACTTAAAAGTTTTTATTTTGTTTAGTTTTCATTGTCAATATTCAATATAAAATTTAAAAGTTTTACTGCCATTGTGCATGTGCTCTTTTTTTTCCTAACTGGTTAAGTCTAAAAGTTTCTATCAGTTTGAAGAATATGAATAGATGATTCAGTATTGTTCATAAGTTAAATATAATGCTTAAGGTATTGCCATAATACTAGTTTCTAAGTCTGTGCTATGAGGGTACTACTGTAAGTTTGACCCCTAATGAATAATAAGGGTCTTTTTTTTCCATCAGTGATTGGGACCAAGATATAAGTATTTCCTGTCAGGCTTAGTGGCTCACAACAGTAATCCCAGCACTTTGAGAGACCGAGGTGGGTGGATCACTTGAGGCCAGGAGTTTTGAGACCAGCCTGGCCACCAACATGGTGAAACCCCATCTCTACTAAAAATACAAAAATTAGCAGTGACTGGTGGCACATGCCTGGAGCTGAGATCATGCCACTGCACTCCAACCTGGGTGACAGAGGGAGACTCTGTCCCAAAAAAAAAAAGAAATATTTCCATATGAAGGTTAAGTCACTTCATGTCATTGAAGAGAAGAAAAACCTTCCTCCAATCTTGCTTCAGTCTCTTGCTGCTATCTTGTCTCTTTCTCTTTCCAGACAGACTTCTTTTGTTATGGTAAAATATATATAATATAAAAATTGTCCTTTTATCTATCTTTTTCTTGAGATGGGAGTCTCATTCGTTTGCCCAGGCTGTAGTGCAGTGGCACACTCTTGGCTCGCTGCAACCTCCGCTTCCTGGGTTCAAGCAATTCTCCTGCCTCAGCCCCCAGATTAACTGGCATTACAGGCATGTACCACCACGCCTGGCTAATTTTTGTATTTTTAGTAGAGATGGGGATTTACTGTGTTGGCCAGGCTGGTCTCAAACTCCTGACCTCAAGTGATCCACCCACCTTGGCTTCCCAGAGAGTTGGGATTACAGGCGTGAGCCACTGCACCCGGCTGTCATTTTAACTGTTTTTAAGTGTACAAATCAGTGGCATTAAGTACAATATATTCACAATATAGTGCAACTATTACCACTGTCTATTTCCAGAACTTTTTTGTTATTCCAAACAGAAACCCTGTACCCGTTACATAACTCCCCTTCTTCCCAGCTCCTGGTAACCTCTATTCCAGTTTCTGTCTCTATGAAATTGCCTATTCCAGGTACGTCATATAACTAAATCATATAATATATGCAATATTCTTTTATGTCTGGTTTGTTTTACTTAGCATATTTTAAAGGCTCATCCATGTTGTAGCATGTTTTAGACTTTCATTCTTTTTTATGACAGCCAGACTTCTTTTATGAATATGTAACATCTCTCACTATTTTCTTTGCCTGCCAATAATGCCTCACTTAGCTTTAAGCTGGTTTCCACCCTGCCGAATCTATCAAGTAAACAGGATCACATAATTATCAGATAGAGTGGGCACTTTTCTGTCCTTATCTTGACCTCACCCTACTATTTGACATCATTGACCATTCTTTCCTTGCAACTGTATTGTGATTGGCTTCCATGACAATATTCAGCTTTGGCCAGGTGTGGTGGCTCACACCTGTAATCTCAGCACTTTGGGAGGCCGAGTGGGCGGATCACCTGAGGTTGGGAGTTCAAGACCAGCCTGGCCAACATGATGAAACCCTGTCTTAAGAAAAAGAAAAAATAAATAAAAATAGAAAAAAAAAAACCCTCTTACAAAAAGGTCAAACAATTTAGAAATATATAAAATTAAAAGGTATAGCCTCTGCCTGCCCTCCCTGCCCTCTCACTCCTGTCTCTCATATTTTCATTTCCCCAGAGATAGCAACTTGGTATATATTCTTAAGTACTTTTTTCTATGCTTACACAAAACGTGTTTACTAATTACACATGCTGCTCTCAGCACACTGCCTGTAGGGTAGCCCTGGTCCACAGGGGCAATTAAAAAAAAAAAAAAGAAAAAGAAAATTACACATATGTTTTTCAAGTTTTTGTTTTATTCTGTAATTTGCTCTTTTTTGTTCATGAATATATTCTGATCCTTTTTATTTTGAGATAATTATAGAATCAGGAAGTTACAAGAAGTAGTAGAGAGTCCTGTGGGCTTTTCACTCAGCTTCCTTCAATGGCAATATCTTACATAGCTGTACTTCAATGTCAAAACCAGGAAATTTATATTGGTACATTACTGTTAAGTAAATTACAAAACTTAGTTTTCACTTTTAAAAAAATCTATTCATTTGTGCATATGTATGTGTAATTTTATGCCATACATGTATTCCTATAACCACCACCACAATCAAGATTTAGAACTATTACTGTAAAGGAACTCCTTGTTCTTTGTATCTGCACCCCCACCCACCACCACACCCACCACTGTTCCTGTTCCACTTGTCTGTTCTCCATCTCTATAATTTTGACATTTGAGCATGTTACATAAATGGAATAATGTAATATGTAACAATTTGAGGTTGACTTTTTTCACAAAGGATAATTCCCTTGAGATCCATCTAAATTGTTATTGCAGTAGTTCATTTTTTAAATTGTTGAGTGTTCCATTGTGTGGTTGTACCAAAGTTTGTTCAAACATTTACTCATTGAAGGACATTCAGATTTTCACTGTTTTGTCCCTGAGTAAAGCTGCTGTGAACATTCATGGACAGGATTTTAGGTGAGTTTAATTTTTCATTTCTCTGGGATAAATGCCCAAGAATAGAATGTAAATGTTTAGTTTTATAAGAAACTGCACTATAATGGTTTTATTTTCCACGTCAGATGGGTAATGTACTGACATTGTAATAAGGTTTGAGGGAGGCACATCTCACACATGTGTGAAAACCCAGTGTCATCACACTTAGGTCATGATAAGCTTATGAACTACAAAAGGATTGTGCCACACTTTCAGAGTGTCTGTACCATTTTACATTCCCACCAGCAATGTATGTGATTCAGTTTCTCTGCAGCATTCATTATTATTACTTTTTAGATTTTTAGCTGTTCTTCTATTCCATTGTGGTTTTACTTGATATTTTTCTTTTTTTAAATTAAAAAAAAATTTCTTGTTTTCAGTCTTAAAGTTATTTCCTCAAATACTTTGTACTTTTCTAATGGCTAATGATGTTGGGCATCTTTTCATGTGCCATCTGTGTATTTTCTTTCTTTTCTTTCAACAGAGTTTTGCTTGTTCCCCAGGCTGACGTGCAGTGGTATAATCTTTGCTCACTTCAACCTTTGCTTCCTGGGTTCAAGCAGTTCTTGTGTCTCAGCCTCTTGAGTAGCAGGTATTACAGGCACACAACACCATGTCTGGCAAATTTTTATATTTTTAGTAGAGACAGTGTTTCATTATGTTGGCCAGGTTGGTCTTGAACACTTGGCCTCAGGTGATCCGCCCACCTCAGTCTCCCAAAGTGCTGGGATTATAGGTGTGAGCCACTGTGCTGAGCCCCATCTGTATGTTTTCTTTGGTGAAGTGACTTGAAGTGACTGTTCATTACTTTGACCCAGTGTTTGTTGTGTTGTTTTTTTTTCTTTTTTCTTTCTTTCTTTTTTTTTTGAGACAGTCTCACTCTCACCCAGGCTGGAGTGCAATGGCTCGATCTCGGCAGCTCACTGTAATCTCTGCCTCCTAGGTTTAAGCGATTCTTCTGCCTCAGCCTCCTGAGTATCTGGGATTACAGGCATCTGCCACCATGCCCAGCTAATTTTTTTGTATTTGTAGTAGAGATGAGGTTTCACCATGTTGGCCAGGCTGTTTTTTGAATGTCTGACTTCAAGTGATCTGCTCACCTCGGCCTCCCAAAGTGCTGATTACAGGCGTGAGTCACCACACCCAGTCTGTAGAGTCATACTCTATCACCCAGGCTGGAGTGCAGTGGCGCAAGCTTGGCTTGCTGCAACCTTTACCTCCCAGGTTTGAGCAATTCTTCTGCCTCAGCCTCCTAAGTAGCTGGGATTACAGATGCCTGCCACCATTCCTGGCTAATTTTTGTATTTTTAGTAGAGATGGGGTTTTGCCATGTTGGTCAGACTGGTCTTGAACTCCTGAACTCAAGTGATCTGCCCACCTCGGTCTCTCAAAGTGCTGGGATTACAGGCGTGAGCTGCCTCGCCCTGCCTGTTTTCTTAATAATGAGTTTAAAGCGTTCTTTATATATCTAGGTACAAGACCTTTATTAGATATACGATTCTCCCAGTCTGTGTCTTACCTTTTCAGTCCCTTAATAGTGTCTTTCAGGCTAGGCGCAGTGGCTCATACCTGTAATCCTGATGCTTTGGGAGGCCAAGGTGGGAAGACTACTTGAACCCAGGAGTTCAAGACCAGCCTATGCAATATAGTGAGACCCCCATCTCTACAAAAAATTTTAAAAAGTATCTTTGTTTGGTGGTGCGTGCCCATGGTCCCACCTACTTGGGAGGCTGAGATGGGAGGATTGCTTGAGCCCATGAGGTAAGGCTGTGGTCAAGGCTGACCCAGGAGGTCAAGGTGAAGTGCTGGGATTATAGTGGTGAGTCCCCAGACGTAGCCAGTGTTTTTATCTCTCAAGAAGTTGTCCAGGTGTGGTGGCTCATGCCTATAATCCCAGCACATTGAGAGGCAGAGGCAGGTGGCTTGCTTGAGGTCAGGAGTACGAGACCAGCCTGGTCAACATGGTGAAACCTATCTCTACTAAAAATACAAAAAAAATTTAGCTGGGTATGGTGCAAACCTGTAATCCTAGCTACTCGAGAGGCTGAGGCAGGAGAATTGGTTGAACCTGGGAAGTAGAGGTTACATTGAGTCAAGATCACGCCACTGCACTTCATCCTGTGCGACAAAGTGAAACTCGTCTCAAAAAAAGAAAAACAAATGTCTTTGCCCAGATCATAAAGGTTTTCTCTTAACGTTTTTTCCTAAAAGTTTAAAGTTGTAGCCTTTTACATTTAAATCCATGATCCATTTTTAATTATATTTTGTGTACGTTATGAAGTTTAGGTTGAAGTACTGTTTTTTTTTTTGGCCTATGGATGTCCAATGTTTCATCATAGTTTATCGAAAAAGCTATCCTCTCTCCTTTGAATTGTCCTGTACGTACACCTTTATCCAAAATCAGTTGAGGGTGTTGATTTATTTCTGGAAGTCTTGTCAGAGTGATTTCTCTCACTGTTTTTCAAAACTATTTTATATTCTAGTTTTTTTGCCATTCCACTAAATTTAGAAGGGGCTTGTCTATATGTGTAAAAAAGTCTCAGTGGGATTTGGGTAAGAATTGTGTTAAAACCCATGATCAATTTGGGGAGAATTGACATCTTTACTGATTCTCTTTTCATGTTAGTACATACAGATTTATACATTCTTTTAAACATATTTCTTAGCATGGATGTATGTATCATAATTTAACCATTCTGCTATTGATAGGCATTTAAAGTATTTCCATAATGCTGGCTTACAGATAGTTGTTCACTATTTTTTCTGTTTGTTTTGGAACCGAGTCTGTGTCAGCCAGGCTGGAGTGCAGTGATGTGATCTTGGCTCACTGTAACCTCTGCCTCCCAGATTCAAGCGATTCTTGTGCCTCAGCCTCCTATGTAACTGGGATTACAGGTGTGTACCACCATGCCTGGCTAATTTTTTCATTTTTATGTAAAAGTAGAGATGAGGTTTCCCCATGTTGCCTAGGCTGGTCCCAAAGTCCTCAGGTAATCCGCCTCCCAGAATGCTGGGATTACAGGTGTGAGCCACTGTGCCTGGCCTAGTTGTTAACTGTTTTTATATTTTATTGATGTGTGCTTGTGCAAAATTTCTGTAGGAAATCTTGATATTTTGAAATTGTGTTCCAAAAGGCTATACCTGTTCATAGTCAAAATAACAGTGAAAGAAAATATCTGTTTCCCTATAACCTCTTTAACACTGGGAATAATTAACACTTTAAAAATTATTCCTGTAAAATTAAAGTATATAACTTAACATTTTATTATAAAAATTACATATTCATTGAAGAAATGAAAAAACATAGAATTATATAAAGTGAAAAGGAAAACTCTTGTTTTTCCCTTCCTCCCATCTCCTTAGTAGCCAGTATTCTGGATCTTTTTTTTATGTATAGTATATGCTTTTTCCTTTTTGACAAGTGAAATAGTTAAATTCTTCTTTTTTTTTTTTTTTTTTTAATAGGTGATTTTGCCATGTTGGCCAGGCTGGTCTTGAGCCCCTGGCTTCAAGTTATCCACTTGCCTTACCTCCCAAAGTACTGGGATTACGGGCATGAGCCACCATGCCCAGCTCCATGTTCTGTCTTATAATTTGACAGTTTGATACTTGACAATATGTTATGATTTTTATTCATATAAGTATTTGATCTTGTTTAAGTAAAATTTGTGTAAGTTAGACAAATCATATATGACTTTCTTCATCATATGGGACCCAAAAAAGGCAAAGGATGTCATTATGAATGTTTCTGGAAAAAAATATCTAAATTGGATTTCCATTTTGTTTTTAAAATACTGTGGTTGAAACAGATAGAGGGAAATTGCCCAGTGGTAACTGTCATTTGGCATTTCGTTTCTATGACAATATTGTTTTGTTGTGAAGTGTTCTTTAACACTGCCTAATTCTCTGACACAGTTACTTTTTTATAGTTCCTTAGTATTGAAATTAAGTTTGTATGTATCTAACTTCCATAAACCCTTAAAAAGCATCAGGGACCTATCTCTTGGTTTTCATTCTTTTATTTTTGTATCACCAGAGCCTGACACTGTACCTGGCTTACAGTAAGTGCTTTACAGTGAAGAGTCAAGGCCTTTTACAAATTTTACTCTATAGGAAAAGGTTTTTTGAGGTGTTTATATTATTTTTCTAGTTGTAGAGATATGAGGATATGTTTTTAGCCAAAGCTATCTATTTATTTATATATTTTTAAGTTGCTAAATGGAATGGTGGTTCATTTGTGGGAAAAAAACATTTTCAGGGTCTTTGGGCTTTTCATCAAATAGACCCTTGGCCAGTGAGATTTATCACCCCAATTCCCTCTGGTTGATTTCTGCCTTCTTGAATTTCTAGTCTAGATTGTGACTGAGATTATGTTACTCAGGTTTAAGAGACTGTGAACCTTTTAATCTTGAAAACTAAACATCCTAATTTACATTTGATCCTCATTCTACATAATGTAAGGAGCCTAGCTATATTGTGAAAGATTAAATTTACTTCTCTTTAATTTTCATTTGTTATGGATCTAGTTTGAAGATAAATAAGAATTTCAAAGTCAGAGCTCACCTCTTTGGGATTCGGACTATGCGTAGTTGTAAGTGTAATTTCTTTAGGAATTTAGTATGCAGATTTTTCTTTTTATATCTGGCATTGATATTTTTTTAAAAAGCTTTCTACTGCTACTGAGCTTTTATTTTTTATTATTAATGTCACATTGGAACAAATACATATCCCCACACCATTCACTGTCAAGATAATAATTTATGCTGTTTTGACAGAGTACTCATTTTCTTAGGGAGGGATTATTTTTATTATTTGTGGGAGAGTTCTCAAGGGAAGCGTGAGCCTAGGAGTG
>NW_016107917.1:280421-282953 GCF_001604975.1 Cebus imitator | reverse complement strand
AAAAAAAAAAGAAAATTAGCAGCAATAATGCTTGCTTTCCCCCTCTAACTAGAACCATGAAGCTTGTGACTTGCATTTCTTCCACTATAAAGAAGGAAATTAACTTTGAAACCAGAAAAGAAATTTTCTTGGTGTAATATCAACTTCCCAAAGCTGTCATTGGAATTATCTCTTTTTAAGGACATTTGAATTTGAATTGTATGTGATTCTGTAGACTCTATGGTTCCTTATTTGGTATGAGGCAAAGTGTAAATAAATACGTTTCTCCGAGACATGTAGAGTTGCTTTGGCCATGATTTAACAAGAAGAGAGAGAGAGAGAGCAAAATATACTCAGAAAAACATTGCTTTTTGTGTGTGGGTAGCTTATTCTATGAGTACAGTGACAAATCACAGATTATCTTTCATTCATTTTGGTGTCATTCTAGAAATTTTTTATAACTTCATTCTGGTTTTCTGTGTAATGACCATTTAGGGACTGGGAATTGGAGTTCAGTTTCTGTTTAATCTTCTTCCCAGCATCCCCATGGTAGCTTCAGCAGCTTTACTATTCCTATAGAGGCTCTATTGTCCTTGTCTACCTCTTTACTTGGATTCCTCATTTCTTCCTAAGCTACAAAACCTATAGCTGATCATCCTACTTTTAGTAAGCTCCTGATTGCTCCAGAATGTAGAGCGGTATTTTTAGATTTATGGAGACAGTTATGGAACCCTTTGAAAATCCGATGAAAAACTATGGCTTTTCTACTCTCAAAAATGTATATTGCATACAGAATTTTGTTTATAGTTTTAAGGGGTTTGTAGATCTCTCTCGCATTAACCACTCCAAGAACTCCTGGTATAGGTAGGGATAAGAAAACATCACAGTGGATATTTTTATCCATTATGTTAACAGTGGTTTACCAGTTCTACCATCATGTTTCATTAGAAAGACTTAAATGCCCCTTTGCATATAATAGTGTAATAGAGTTTCATAGCTGAAGCCCTCATAACTTGAGAACATGGACTGTCTAAAACGGATAACGGACACGAACAGCTAATAATCAAACACATAAGTGTATCAGCTATGTTAGTGTGTATGTGTGTTTTTTTTAAAAAAATATTTTAGAGGTATTAGTAGATGACTTTTTTGGAGACAGAGTTTCCCTCTTGTTGCCTAGGCTTAACTACAATGGCACGATCTCTGCTTGCCTCCACCTCCGCCTCCCAGGTTCAAGTGATTGTCCTGCCTCAGCCTCTTGAGTAGCAGGAATTACAGGCATGCACCACCACACCCAGCTCATTTTTGTATTTTTAGTAGAGTCGGGATTTCTCCATGTTGGTCAGGCTTGTCTTGAACTCCTGACCTCAGGTGATCTGCCCACCTTGGCCTCCCAAAGTGCTGGGATTACAGGCATGAGCCACAGTGCTTGGCCATTAGTGGATATTTCTTAGAGTGATGTGTTGCAAAGAAAATGGGTAGGGAAGAGGTCCCATTTTCAAAATGGATTAAGAAAGAAACTACAAATGTATAAAACTAATTTTTCTTGTATTATAAAGTGAAGGAATTGAGATATTGAGAGGTTGGTTCATGTTTAAGTTTCGAAACTAAAGTAGAATAAAGATTGAATTCCTAATTTACAGGCTGGAGTTTTAGCCATGAGGCAGGTCAGGTCCCTGTAGGTAGAAGAGCCTACACTACTGTAAGGAACTATTATTGTACAGGCTTGGTGAAGGAGGCTTGTAACCTGTATGCAGCCTTTCTATTTTCTCTAGGAACATTTCTGTTTTCTTTTTTTTTGTTTTTTGAGATGGAGTCTCGCTCTGTCACCCAGGCTGCCCAGGCTGGAGTGCAGTGGCGTGATCACGGCTCACTGTAGCCTTGACCTCCTGGGCGCAACCGATTTTCCTGCCTCAGCCTCCTGACTAGTTGGGACTACAGGTGTATGCCACAATGCCCGGCTAATTTTTGTATTTTTTGTATAGACAGGGTTTCGCCATATTGCCCAGGCTGGTCTTGAAACTCCTGAGCTCAAGTGATGATCCTGCCCAGCCTCCCAAAGTGCTGGGATTACAGGCATGAGCCACCATGCCTGACCATCAAACTATTCTTGATTGTGAGCCATCTCTGCTATCTTTATATATGTCTTAAATTTCTTTTTTTTTTTGAAGGAGGGTCTCTGTCACCCAGGCTGGAGTGCAGTGGTGTGAAAACTGTAGTCTTGACTGTCCTGGGATCAAGCCATTTTCCTGCCTCAGCCTCCCAAGTAGCTGGTACTACAGATATACGCCACCATGCCTGGCTAACTTTTTTATTTTTTGTAGAATTAAGGTCTCACTTTGTTACCCAGGCTGGTCTTGAACTCCTGAGCTCAACTGTTCCTCCTGCCTCGGCCTCCCAAAGTGCTGGGATTACAGGCATGAGCCACCATACCCAGCCCTAAATATCTTGATAATTGACTTTTCTTAGTTTCTGTTAGGACACAACTTTATTTTACATGTTTTAAAGAATAAATGACCTATACTTGGGAGAGGACTTACTTTTTTTTTTTTT
>NW_016107917.1:261377-278151 GCF_001604975.1 Cebus imitator | reverse complement strand
GGTGCGATCTTGCCTCACTGCAACCTCTACCTCCCGGGTTTAAGTGATTCTCGTGCCTCAGCCACCCAAGTAGCTGGGATTACAGGCATGCACCACCATGCCCAGCTAATTTTTGTATTATTAGTAGAGACAGCGTGTTGCCGTGCTGGCCAGCCAGGCTGCTCTCAAAATCCTAGCCTCAAGTGATCTGTCCACCTTGGCCTCCCAAAGTGCTGGGATTACAGGCTTGAGCCACTGTGCCTGGCTGTGGTATATTTTATCCTTTATATCCTGATAAAACAGTAGGTTTAATTTAGGGATCACCTTTTGTAAAGTCTTTCTTAATTCCTCTTCCCCTTTTACCTCCCAGAATCAGCCACTTCCTTTATGCCACTGTTTTTTTTTTCTATTGCATTTTATTGCCCTATATTTGTTTACAGTCAATCTCACTGTACTAGGCTATAAACTTCTTGAGGATATGACCTATGTCTCACTCATTTCTATCATCTCCAGTGCCTGGCACACAAAAGGTATTGAGAAAATGTCTTATGAATAAATAAGTGAATGATCAGTATATTAAAGAACATTTTAAGTATTTAAGGTAGGGATTGAAAACTCAAATGCCTTTGGGGTCTAGGCATAAGATAAGCAGACCTGGGAGGGACTATGATAACCTGGAGAACACAGGCTTTATCTAAAAGGAACAGCTGCTACTCAGCCCCAGCCCGTTGGTGCCTTGTGGGAATGCTAACCCTGTCTTGGCCACATTTTTAAATTTTCTAAAAAAGAAGCCAAACAATTTAGGTTTGTATGTGAAATCTTGCAACTGTTAAATGTTATTGATAACATTTAACTTAGTTGATAAATTTTTTTTTTCAAAAACTCTTTTATTGAAATATAACTTAGATACAGAAAAGTGTTTTATGTATTATGAGTGTATAGCTGAATCCATTTTTAAAAACTGAACTAATTTTTTATGTGAACCAAACAAAACTACAAGCCACCAATTGCAACTTGTAACTAAGGCCATTTGGGGAACTGTATAGTAAAGAATCATCTTTATAGGTAAAATTGTCTTAAGGAGACACATCAGCCAAATGCGATGAATGGACCTTTTTTGGGTTGTGATTCAAGGAAATCAAATGCAAAAGAGTGTTTATAAAGTAATTTGGGAAATTTGAATCTTGGCAGGCTATTTGATAGTATTAAAGAATTACTGTTAATTATTTTAGGTGTGATATAGTTGGTTTGTTTCTAGAGCACCTTTAATTAATGGCAAAATTGAGGAGAAGTTACAGACAGTTCCCATATACTTCCTTCCCTCACATATATATAGCCTCCCCAATTATCAACGTCTTGTACCAGGCTGGGCATGGTGGCATATGCCTGTAATCCCAGTACTTTGGGGAGGCTGAGATAAGAGAGGTAAGTGAATTCTTTAGGCCAGGAGTTCAAGACCAGCCTGTGCAACATAGTGAGACCCCCACCCCTACAAACAAAGAAAAATGGGCATGGTGGTGCATACCTATACCAGAAGTTCAAGGCTGCAGCGAGCCATGATTGTATCACTGCATTCCAGCCTGGGTGATGGAGTGAAACCCTGTCAAAAAACAAAAATAGCATCCTGTACCAAAGTGCTGTATTAATTGTGTTAGCTGATGAACCTACATTGACATACCATTATCACCCCAAGTCCATGGTTCATTCTTGGTGGTGGTATAAACATTGTATGGGTTTTGGAAAATGTATAATGATGTGTATCCACCTTATATTGTCATACATAATTGTTTATTAAAAGCCTCCTTAGGCTGAGCCCAGTGGCTCATGCCTGTAATCCCAGCACTTTCACAGGCTGAGGTGGGTGGACCACTTACTAAGAGGCCAGGAGTTGGAGAGCAGCCTGTCCAATGTGGCAACCTTGTCTCTACTAAAAATGTAAAAATTAGCTGGGCATGGTGGCACATGCCTATAATCCCAGCTACTCAGGAGATTGAGGCACAAGAATTGCTTGAGCCTGGAAGGTGGACTTGCAGTGACCTCCGAGATCAGGCATCTGCACTCAAGGCTGAGTGACAGAGAGAGAATCTGTCTCAAAAAAAAAAAAAAAAAAAAAAAAAAAAAAGCATCCTTAGCAACACGTACTGAACAATTAAAGGAAAATTGTTATGATACTGGAATTTGCTACACAAAAATTTGAGAAGAGTCTGAAAATTGAAGTAAATGAAACAAGATTGCCCATGTGTTAATAATCATCGAAGCTGGCTAGTGAGTACATGGGAGTTTATTATGTTAGTGTATTTTTGCATATGTTTGAAATTTACTGCTTCTGAAAGTAAAACAAGAGTCCAAGTTAAAGCCAAAGAATGATTTTTCTAGGTCTAGGTTAATGGGACATACTGCTGGTGACAGAATGTAAAATTCTGGAACAAGTCTGCAAAGATAACGGCACTTTCTTATTTTATTTGTAGGGCCTGAGAGTCAGTATACTAAGACTGCTCAGGAGATTGTGAACGTCTGTTACCAGACATTGACTGAGGTAGGTGGTAAAGTTGGAGATCTCAAGCCTGGGCAACATAGGGAGACCCCATCTCTACAAAAAAGATTTAAAAATCAGTGGGGTGTGGTGGTGCATACATGTGGTCCCAGCTAATTGGAAGGCTAAGATAGGAGGATCATTTGACCCCAGGAGGTCAACGCTACAGTAAGCTGTGATCATATCTCTGCATTCCAGCCTGGGCAACAGTGACACCGTGTCTCAAAAAATAAAAGAAGGTCCCCTTGGGATCTAGCTTTTTGAAATCCTGTTCCCTTGAATGAGGAGCTTTCCCTGATTATCCTATTTTAAAACGTAGTATTCCCTGTCCCCCAAATCCACATCCCCTGTTTCCTTTCCTGCTTAATTTATTTTATTATCTGTGTCCTGCCACTAGAATATAAGTGGGATATTTGTCCATGAAGATTTGTTGGCTTTTGTATCCCCAGTACTTAAAATACATGTTGAATGAATTTATTTTATTTCTCAGTATGATGAGCATTTGACTCAACTTGAGAAGGATATTTGTACAGCTAAAGAAGCAGCTTTGGAGGAAGCAGAATTAGAAAGCCTGGACCCAATGACCCCAGGGCCCTACACACCTCAGGTGAGTCTGAGGACTAAATACCTCCTCTTAATAGTTTTCTTATTGGTTTGGGAAATTGGGAGCATGTTAACAAATCCGTTTACTGAGATACCATTCTTCTCTGTCCTTCCTCTTCATATGCCTTTCGTGTGCTTTCTTGTCTTCTCAAAGGCTAAGGTGAGTGAGGGCCATGGGTCTTGTGGCCTTGAATCCAGAAGAGGCAGCTGTGGGATAAATGAGTGGGGTGGGGCCTTAGTTGTTTAGGCAGTGTTTGGGAATACCAGATTCCTGACCCAGCCATCCTCTGGGTCTCTGGAATTCTCTTGTCCATGAATTTGGGACATCCCTAGAGTGTAGACTTCTTATAGACATAGGACACTGTTCTTGTGCCTTACAGACACTTGGTTACTCATTCCCTCAGAGGTATCTCAGTGTAGCTCAGAAGTCAGCCATTTTCCTGGATTGACTCCTTCTAGTAAATGAAGAAAGGTAGTATTTATAATGTTCTTAAATGTTCATGTCAAAAGAATTAGAGAGCAGGATAAATAAGAAATTTTTAGTCTTTCTGGTCTGACTGAACCCTTGAAATACACTAAGAGTATATTTCCTCTATACTGTACTCTTAGAGGGTTGGTATATTTGAAGAATAGGACTTAACAGAATATCACTGTTGCTTGGTTTCTGTATTGGTGGCACTATGGTAGGGTGGAAAGTACATAAAATTTGACATAAAACAGGCCTGGGTTTGAGTCTTAGTTCTCCTTCTGTCTAGCATTGTGATCTTGGAAAGTTAACCTGACTCTCAGTTTCCTTTTCTCTAAAATCTTTTCAAGATGTTGTAAACATTAAATGAATTAATTTAATTTGCCTGACACATAGTAAACATTCAGTAAATGCTTGTTTCTTTTATCTGTTCTCTGAGGCCCTTTCAAATTTAATTAAATATTTTAATGCAGAACTCTGCCAATTTCCCCAGGAAATTTTTTTTTCATTCTATCCAGGTTTTCTTCTGAACTGATAATGCAACCTGTGTGACCTCTGTTGGATTATTGCTGTCTCTAAATCTCATTCATGCACTATCCCTATCTATCTTTTACTCTCTCTTTCATCCCACAACCTAGGTTACTGAGGGGCCAGGTATAAAAGAACCCTCAGATACTTCTTCAAGGTCCAGAACAAGGAAAGGCTCTTGGATTGTGTGGGCAGATTGGGTCAAGGGGGCTTGGGTGAGTGATGTTGCCAAGGAAGGCCCTATTTGCTAATAGGCCCACAGCTTCCACAAGGTACTTTCTGGTAAGTTAAAACCTGGGTATTAGCCATCATTCCCCAGGAGAGTCTAGCCATTGAATGGCACATGGTTTGCTCATTTCTAGGACAGCCTAAGCCTAGTCCTTTGGTGAGTCAAAGGCTTGGACCCCAAAGTCACCTTCCTTTCTTCCCTACATCTCCCACACTGCCTCAAATGGCTAAGGAAAACCTGTCAACTATTCTCTCTCTTGAGTGTTAGCTGTTGTGTGGTGCAGTTAGAGGGTTTCCTATGAAGAGTAAGATTAGATGGTACTGCTTCATTATTCCAGTTCACTTTTTCATCATCCCCTTCATTCACAAACAGTTTAAGATAGTAACCAACTCATTACCTCTTAACCTGAGCAAGGTGTACATGAGTGACTGTCCTCACACATTACTAGTTTCAAACTCAGATGTTACAGAGTGTGTTTGTAAAAGTTTAACCTGTCTTAATACAATTTTGGTTGTAAGAAGCATGATAGTAATCATACCCTCCAACTTCTAAATGGTGGTGGTCAATAACGTATTTTCACTTAACTATTTCCACCTAACTTGCATTGCATCATCTGTTCAATATAACATTTTATATTAAAAGTGTTGACTTTGCAGTTTTCTACACTGTACTGTAAGGTTTTGCAGAAGTTTCATCCTTTTATTTTTCCCTCCTTCTGTTCCACACTGATTTATCTGCTCTGTAATGCCTTGAATTTTGTTTTGTCTCTATTTTTCCAAAACCCTCTTCTGAATCTGTCTTGTTTTTTTTTTTTTCAGAAAACACAGTGTAGCACATATATGGGTTTTCTGTTGATCAAAGTAACATGTTCATTAGGGAAGATTGGAAAATAAAAAGAAATAAGTTACTTGTAATCACTTCCACCACTCAGAAGCAACATCAATCAGTGTGAATATTTTGATTTCTTTCATATCTGTAGTGTCTGTATTTGTGTTTATATACACACTTTTAAAATGAAATATTATCAGTACAGTTTTGTGTCTTACTCTTTTCACTTTACATTATATTGTGAGCACTTTAGTCCCTTTTGCCCTCCTGTCACTGAATAGTCCATTTGCTAAATCCCTGTTCTTTCCAGGGGAGAAAACAGGGAAGGGATGTATAATTTATTGAGTACCAGGCATTGGGTAAGGAGCTTACACATCTCTTAATTCTCGCAACAACCCTGTGAGGTAGACATTATCATCCATGTTTTTTTTTTATAGTTGAGTCAACCAAGGCTTAGAGGTGTTAAGTAATTTGTTAGTTACTCAGCTAGCACGTATTGGAGCCAGGACTCAAACCCAGGGCATTTTACTCCAAAGCCTATGGTTTTTCACCATGCCATTTTGCTTCATAGCATCCTCTGGTGGGCTCATAAACTATCAAAGCATTCCATGCTCTTGTTGGAATTGAAATCCCTTTATCTCATTTCTTCTTAGATGTCTCCTAATCAAGCAATCAAAATAGTACTGCTAAGAAGCTTTGGGCCTAAAAACCAAAAGACAGGGCTTAGAAAAAACTAGGTTATTGACCAGAAAGGCTGTTAGGACATAAAATTGTCCCATAGCTTTGGTGCATTTCTGCTTCAGGCTTCTGATTACATGCATCAGGCACCTGTATACTAGAATAGGCAACATTTATGAGTCCCAAAAACTTGTCTATAAAGCTGTGTCAAACTGCGTTTCTCTTTAACTGAATTGCTCTGCATGATCTTTTTCTGCAGTAAATGCTTTAAAGGGGAATTATCTGTATTTGTTTTCCCTTTCCTAGATAAGAAACTAAATTGTATGTTTTGTGCCACAGCCTCCTGATTTGTATGATACGAACACATCCCTCAGTATATCTCGAGATGCCTCTGTATTTCAAGATGAGAGCAATATGTCGGTCTTGGATATTCCCACTGCCAGTCCAGAAAAGCAGGTAACACAGGTAGGATTTTCTTTTTCTCTCTGTAAGATTGGTATTATGCCTGCAAGTGGGGCTAGAGGAATGGTGGTGGTGATATGTGACATATGTCAAGAATGACTGGGCCCTTTGGCCCTGGGAATGAAAGCTTAGAAATGGGATTTCAAGGCCGGACGCGGTGACTCACGCTTGTAATCCCAGCACTTTGGGAGACCGAGGCGGGCGGATCACGAGATCAGGAGTTCGAGACCGGCCTGGCCAACACAGTGAAACCCCGTCTCTACTAAAAGTACAGAAATTAGCTGGGCATGGTGGCGGGCACCTGTAATTTCAGCTACTCGGGAGGCTGAGGTAGGAGAATCGCTTGAACCCGGGAGGTGGAGGTTGCAGTGAGCCGAGATTGTGCCGCTGTACTCCAGCCTGGGTGACAGAGCTAGACTCCGTCTCAAAAAAAAAAAAAGGGGGGGGATTTCAAGGTGGGATGGTGGCAGGTGGCGTGACTGGTGTTATCTTCTGTCTGTCCCCATGGGCAGAGTCAGGCACAGCGAACTTTAGGGAAAGCACAAGTATGAAAAAAGTGTATGATGCATCAGAGTAGCCTGACAGGTGACTAGAACAACCAACTGCACTCAGACAGTTCAAAATAATTGGCCTACTTTATGTGTGTTATAATTTATATTAAAATTATTTATAAAATAATTTTTAAAAGTGGCCTTTTCTAGAGGTATCAGAAGATACTCCTAGTCTGAAGCCAGAAATCCTATAGCTATTCTCAGTCAGGGTTCCACTAGAAAGTGTAAAACCTAGGAGAGTTTTTCTATCCCAAAGAGTTCAACACAAGCTATAAGGAAAGTTTGGGGTTAGAAAGGAAGAGTCTCTTTGTAATGATATAGTAAGAGTAGACTAAGTGCCATTCCTGTTCTTTGGATTTTTTACTCTGGCTGTGATTTCCAAAGAATGGGGGAAAATGCGCATGCCTTGAGCTGTGTAAACAGCCCCCACTAGCAGTGGGGTTGGCTGGGATATCAGGGAGGAGCATCCATCCTGGGTGAGAGCCCTTGGTTAACTCCTCCTACAGGCACGTCCCTCAATGATGTGCTATTTGTGTTCTTACTCAGATGCGCCAGGGCCGAGGTAGGCTGGGCGAGGAAGACTCTGATGTAGATATTGAAGGGTATGATGATGAGGAGGAGGATGGGAAACCTAAGACTCCAGCCCCAGTGAGTATGCTTACAGAAAGCTTATGGTTACGTTACACCTTTATATGATAGGAGCCCCATCAGTACAGGGCAGGCCAAATCCTCAGGTGATATCAGGTGGTCTCCTTAGTGAGCCCCAATCAGACTTTAATCATTGGGACCAACTAAACAATCTATCCACCAAAAATACTTAACTTCTTGTGAGGCAGCAAGTGGAGGGGTGGGTGAGGGAGGTGCCTGGTGGTGGCTTCTGGTCTCTGGTCAGTTGATAGGACTTTGACCCCCAACTGGTCTCATTCAGGAAGGTGAAGATGGAGATGGTGATCTTGCAGATGAAGAGGAAGGAACTGTACAGCAGCCCCAAGCCAGTGTCTTATATGAGGATTTGCTTATGTCTGAAGGAGAAGATGATGAGGAAGATGCTGGGAGTGATGAAGAAGGAGACAATCCTTTCTCTGGTAGACCTCGACGATTGCTTCTATTCCTTTATAACTCACTATAGCACCCTCAGGACTGGACTGGATTGGCACTCTTGGCCACATATACTTTTATTGGAAGCTGCCTCTTTTGTTGATTTTCTATTAATAGACCTGAGAGTACTGAGCACTCATGCATAGGATGATCATATTCATTAGCAGGAGGTACAAAAGACAACAGTGGAAAAGACAGTGCCTAAGTAACAGCTTTGATTTGGATACTTGTTAAAGGCTGGGCACAGTGGCTCATGCCTGTAATCACAGCACTTTGGGAAGCCAAGGCGGGAGGATCACTTGAGACCAGGAGTTGTAGACCAGCCTGGGCAACATAGTCAGACCCAGTCTCTACAAAAAGTAAATAAATAAAAATTACCTGGGTGTGGTGGCGGATGCCTATAGTCCCAGTTACTCAGGAGGCTGAGACAGGAAGATCACTTGAGCCCAGGACTTGAAGGCTACAGTGAGCCATGATCATACCATTGCACTACAGCCTAGGCAACAAAGTGAGACTCTGTCTCCAAAGGAAAAAAAAAGATGAGAACAGAGTGACAAAGTGTTATGTGTGGCAACAGGGAAGGAAAATTAAGAAAAAAGATCCTGTTTGGGGATGTTTTGTGGATTAATGGCAATGGCCGGGGAAAAGTATGGGAGGAGATGTTAGAAAAAATACAGATAGGTTGGCCTGAGATGGAAAAGGAAATTGTTATTTGGATTCACATTCTAAACTACAAACCTTGCTACTGTTGACCCTAGGCAGTTAGAGGCCTTTGAGGTGAGGAATATATGCAAGATGCCTGTGTAGATGTGTGAGAGTGAATAGTTTGGGAAGATGAAGCCAAATATGTTAATTCTGTCAAGCTTAACTCTTAATGAACCAGAATCTGTCTCTTTTAACAGCTATCCAGCTGAGTGAAAGTGGAAGTGACTCTGATTTGGGATCTGGTGGAATAAGACCCAAACAACCCCGCATGCTTCAGGAGAACACAAGGATGGGCATGGAAAATGAAGAAAGCATGATGTCCTATGACGGAGACGGTGGGGAGGCTTCCCGTGGTTTGGAGGATAGCAACATCAGGTAATCGGCAGCAACATGCTACAGGGCTGTGGCATCAGTGTCCAACTATGATGTCAAGGGGCCCAGCATCAGATTACTTTTCATCCATCAAACATTTCCTGGGCACCTACCTACTAGGGCCAGGCACTGTGCTAAGCCCTGGGGATACACAGAGGAGCAAAACATATCCTGCCCTTGAAGAGCTCACAGACTAGTGAAAGAGACTGACACAAACAAATAATTATAAATACAATGTGATAAAAATACTATAGCATAAGTAAGACAAAGTGCCAAGGCACCACGGAGGAGGGAGTGTCTCACTCTGCTTGGAGTTATCAGGGAAAGTTTCACAGGCAAGGGAACATTTGAATTAGGGCTTAAAAGACGAGTAGAAGTTTACTAAGTAAGTATTATGGCAGAGGGTAGGGAGATCTTTATTGATGGAACAATATATTCAAGGAAACAGAAGTAGAACACATATGTTCCAGAGCAAATGAAAGTTGTTGGGGAGTTGAGGCTTCAGAAGTAGCAAGGGGGATTATACTGTGGAGGACTTCAGAAGGCATGCTAAGACATTTGGACCTTAACCTGTGGGTAATAGGAGTCATCAGTTTAAGGAAAAGGAAGTAACATCAAATTTGTATAACTTAGGACATTGTGGGACAGATGATGAGGATAACAATAGGGACCTGTCAGGAGTGGGGAAAATAAAGGGACATAAAGAGGTAAGGAGGTTAGATGAATGATGAATGGGAATGTCTCTGGTAGAGGAAAGAGGAAGAATATGTATTAGATGGGGTAGTAAAGGAGGAAAAAATGGATTTGGATTTGGCTTTGGACATGTTGGATTTAATGTACCTGTGATACATCTAACCAGCAAGCAAATAATATGCAAATAACATTGTAAAAAAATTTTTTTATTTCAGCACATATTTATCATAGGTACAGAAACAGCTAAGATATGGTCCCTTCCTTCAAGGAGCTCAGTCTAGTAGGAAACCTAAAACAGGTAAACAGGCAATCACAGTGTAATATGAAAAGTTTTATGATAAGCAACCACAGAGTTTTTCTAGGACTTAGGTAGAGGTGGGGGAGGGGAGGTGGTTAGAGAAGGAAACTGAGCCAGATATGAATAGGAATTAGCTAAATGAAAAAGAAAGCAATAGGCATTCCAGAGACTAGGAAGAGCATTTATGGACCCAGGCATGAAATACTTTTAGAGAACACACGTAGCTCAGTGTGAGTGGAAATTTTTGACTGATCCATGTAAGGTCTATAATTCATGTGATAGAAATGATTTAAATCATGAAGGCCCCAAATCATGAAGGGCCTGAAAGTTCTGGGTAGCCATTGAATGAGGTTAGTATGATTAGATTTACATTTTAGAAAGATTGTTCTGTGCCCCAAAAGAAAAATGGGCAAAGGCATGAACTAATTTACAAAAGAAATGCAAATGACCAATAAATATATGAAAAAATAACTTTTGGCCAGGCGTGGTGGCTCACACCTGTAATCCTAGCACTTTGGGAGGCCGAGGCAGATGGATCACAAGGTCAAGAGATCGAGACCATCCTGGCCAACATGGTGAAACCCCGTCTCTATTAAAAATACAAAAATTAGCTGAGCGTGGTGGTGCACACCTGTAGTCCTAGCTACTTGGGAGGCTGAGGCAGGAGAATCATTTGAACCCGGGAGGCGGAGGTTGCAGAGAGCCAAGATTGTGCCACTTCACTCTCGCATAGTGACAGAGCGAGACTCTGTCTCAAAAAAAAAAAAAAAAAGAAAAGAAAAATAAACTTCCCTAATAAAGAAATGCGGTAAAATCACGAAGTGCAATTTTTTACCTATCAGATTGGTGATTAAAATGAATAATAATAACGCCTAGTGTTTGGAAAGGGTATGAGGAAAAAGATAATCTCAAACTACTGGTGATAATGTCAATTGATAAAATGGGGTGGTTTGGAGAGAGTATTAGCAATTTAGCATCATAAATAAAAACATTTAAGAATGTGCATCCACCTTGGCCCAAAAAAATCCACATCTAGGAAATCATTTTATGGGAATAATTAACACACCATCAAGATGTTTGTGTAAGGATGTTTATGACAGCATTGTTTCTAATAGTGGAAAAATTGGAGGCAGCTTAAATGTCCTAGTGAGAGAGTGTTAAGTCATGTTACAGCCATATGGTGGAATACCATGTAGCTGTTAAAATTATACTATAGATGTATGTTTATTGACATAGAAAGATGTTCATTATAATCATTAGTGAAAAAGACAGATTCCTGGAGCATATGTAGAGTATCCCGATTTTGTAAATTAGATAAAAGTGTTTAAGCATCTAAAGTGCACAAAATATTTTGAAAGGTAATATACCAAAAGGATATCTCTGGATGATGAAGTTATTGATGATTCTTTTTTCTTTTTCTGGTGTATATTTAATTTTTTTAACCAGTGGACATGCATTACTTGTGTGATTTTTTTTTTTTAAGTAAAATTAAGAATAAACAAAAAATAAAGAGCATTCTGGCAGAAGTGTGAAGAAGTAATTGGAGGAGAGCAAGACTGGAGGCATAACGACTTATTTCAATAGTGCAGGCCAGAGATAACAAAGGACTAAGCCAAGGCAGGCAGAGTAGGAATGGAAAGGAGGGGATAGAGACAAGATATATCAAAGAGAGAATCTTAGGACTATTGACTAATTGGATACTGTAAGTGGTAGATGAAACCATGAGGCTGACAGAGCATTTATGGTCATGTAAGATGGCAGTGTGTTGTTCAGGTGTAAGGGAGTTTCTTTCATTCAGGTTCTTGTGTATATGAAGTTGGCAAGTTGATGTTTTTGAACAGGATTATTTTTCTCTCAGGGGCATGTAGAACAGTACAGAACCAGTCACTTTAGTATCCAGGGGAGGTGAGATGGGCTGATCATTTGGTGGCACTAAGAATGGGAATGGTCAGCTAGAGATTGGTGTCCGAGCTTGAGAGATGACATGTTTCTCTTCTCAGTTATGGGAGCTATGAGGAGCCTGATCCCAAGTCGAACACCCAAGACACAAGCTTCAGCAGCATCGGTGGGTATGAGGTATCAGAGGAGGAAGAAGATGAGGAGGAGGAAGAGCAACGCTCTGGGCCAAGCGTACTAAGCCAGGTCCACCTGTCAGAGGACGAGGAGGACAGTGAGGATTTCCACTCCATTGCTGGGGATAGTGACTTGGACTCTGATGAATGAGGCTTCCTTTGGGCCTCCTTGGTCAGCCTTCCCTGTTCTCCAGCCTAGGTGGTTCACCTTTCCCCAATTTGTTCGTATTTGTACAGTATCTGATCCTGAAATCATGAGATTAACTAACGCCTTAGCCTTTTTAAAAGTAGTAAGTAGTAAATGATAATGAATCACCTCTCCTGATCTTCCTGGGGCAATGTCACCCTGTGGTTTAAAACAAAGCAACCCCCTTTTCCCTACCACTATCAAAAAGAGCAAGCTCATTCTTCCGTGTCCTCCTTTAACTCCATTTACTGCTTTTGGTATAATTTTTCCCTGGGGAAGGAGGGGAAATTATGAAAGAACTAGTAACTTTATGTCCTCTTGATGTATTAGGAAATTTCCGGCCGGGCGTGGTGGCTCACACCTGTAATCTCAGCACTCTGGGAGGCCGAGGCGGGCGGATCACCTGAGGTCAGAAGTTCGACACCAGCTTGGCCAACATGGCGAAACTTCATCTCTACTAAAAATACAAAAACTAGCCAGGCATGGTGGCACATGCCTGTAATCCCAGCTACTCGGGAGGCTGAGACGGGAGAATTGCTTGAACCTGGGAGGCAGAGGGTGCAGTGAGTGGAGATCACGCCACTGCACTCCAGCCTGGGCGAAAGAGTGAGACTCCATCTTAAAAAAACAAAACAAAACAAAAAAAAAAACTATTTCCAAGCATGGTATTATCTCACTTTTCTGATTTACAGGCTGGAACAGATGAGAGCCCTCCTGCTGGGACAGAGAATTGGGTTCTAGTGGACTCTGTGCTACACTTTAAACCTATGAGACAACCCGCCCATTATTTTATTATTTATTTAATTATGCAATGCCTAGTTCCTAAATGGATTTGAGGCAAATGACCGTAAATTTTAAAACAGCCTTTATGTCAGAAATGATAATGTTGCCATCTAAATGTTTTTTGTCCTTCCCCCTCAGGGGAAGTGCTAGGAAAATAGTAAGTTTCTTAGAGCAAAGACTGTCTTCTGTTTGTTTTCATGCTTAGGATATGGTTCTGTGCATAGTAGGTACTCAGTAAATGTTCGTAGAATCATAAAATCCTCAACAGATACATTACTGAGCATCTGCTTTTCATGATAAGCACTCTATCAGATCCTTGGGATGCAAAGGTAAATAAGACAAATCCCTTTTATCCAAAGAGCTCACCATCAAGTTGGGGGAGGGGAAGTAGAATTAAAAACATGTTAATAAATCATCATAGTACTGTGAGATAAGTGCAATTAAGAAGCTAGCTATAAAGTATAGGGGAAATAGAGGAGTAATCATGTCTGAAAAATCAGGGAAGTCTTCCCTAGAGGTAATTTTTAAGGTGATTGTTGAAGAATTAGTAGAAGCTTGCCAGATGGAAACGTCCAGGCAAAGTGTAATATGAAGTGGAAAGGCCACAGTCTAGAAATGGCAGAGTGTGTTCCTAGTTTGTTTGTTTGTTTGTACCTGCCTTGTTCCAGGAAGGATTTAAGGTGGTTTATATTCCAGTCCTTTAATGCTAGAATGGCTAGAGATGAGACTGAAAGATGGGCAGGAACCATATAATCACGAGCTTTGTGTTTGATGTTAATGCGTATGATTTTTATATTCTGGGAAATAAGCTCTCAGAGGAGTGATATAATCAGGTTTGTGTTTTAGAAATCTGTGTAATGAATGAAGAAAGAAATTGAAGAATCGTATGTAACAGATACATGTGATCCCATTTTTGTAAAAGACAGAACCATGTTTGTTTATTTATATCTGTTTGTATATACTTGTATATGCAAAGTAAAAGTCTGAAAGGATATGCTAACTGTTCACAATGATAACCCCTCCAGGAATGGGATTGGAGGGGAGGGGGCTTCTGTGTTTGTATGTGTGCAGGGTGGGATATTGTGCTTTTATTTCTGTATTGTTTGAATTTTTTTACAAGTATGTATTATTTTTGTAATAAAAATTTTTAAAAAATTCCAGCAGTAGTGTGGAGAATGATTTGGATGGATTTAGTTCAAGTAAGAGAGAATGGATCCTGAACTGGGGCTATGGCATTGGGATGGGGAAGAGGGGGATAGATTTGAGAGATCTTTAGGGAGTAGTAGGACTTGGCATTTGGGGGTAGAGGAGGAGGAATGGAAGGTGGCTTCCAGAATTTTGGTTGGGGGGATCGGGTGAGTACATGGTATTCATTGGTTTATTTCAACATTTATCATGCCACCTATTTTGTTTTTTTAGATGGAGTCTCCCTCTCTTTGCCAGGCTGGAGTGCAGTGGCACGATCTGGGTGCACTGCAACCTCCGCCTCCCAGGTTCAAGTGATTTTCCTGCATCAGCCTCCTGAGTAACTGGGATTACAGGCACGCATCACCACACCAGGCTCATTTTTCTAGGCTGGAGTGCAGTGGTGCGAACTGAGCTCACTGCAACCTCTGCCTCCCAGGTTCAAGCAATTCTTGTGCCTCAGCCTCCTGAGTAGCTGGGATTACAGGTGCCTGCCACCACACCCAGCTAATTTTGTATTTTTAGTAGAGACAGAGTTTTGCCATGTTGGCCCAAGCTGGTTTCGAACTCCTGACTGACCTCAGGTGATTCGTCCACCTTGGGCTCCCAAAGTGCTGGGATTACAGGCGTGAGCCACTGCATCCAACCAAGATGGAGTTCCATCATGTTGGCCGGGCTGGTCTCGAACTCCCGACCTCAAGTGGTCCACCTACCTCAGCCTCCCAAAGTCTTGGGATTACAGGCATGAGCCACTGAACCTGACGAAGCCACCTGTTTTTATAAGCAGCCTGCCAGATGCTGATGCAGGAGTAAGATGAGTCCCTGATTGCAAGGAACTTAGGGTCCAGAATGAGAGGTAGATATGTAAATAAGTCTAATAAAAAGTGATCATTGCAATAAATATTTACAAGAATCCCTAGTGAGAGGAAAAAGCTCTTGACTCTACCAAGTAAGAAAAAGAATGCTTCACAGAGGAGACCCTTAAAATCATGGAGAGTGGAAAGGAATTTACCAGATTGTCATAGGGGTGGGAGTGGGAAGGCATTCTAAGCAGAGGGAACAGAATGTTTAGCATGAAACATGTTCATAGAACTACAAGTAGTTATGGACGGCTGGAATGCAGGGAACATACGTAGTATAGTGATCACAAGCTCAGAATCAAATGCTCATTTTAAAGTGATCGCTCTGGCAGCAGTATGAAAGTAGAGGGGAGAAGGGGTGATGCCAGATAAGAAATAATGGAGGCCAAAACTTTCACTGAGGCATTGGCAGCAGGGATGGAATGAGTGGCATATCTTGGTGACTGACTGGACAATGGAAAGTAAGGGAGTGGAACCTAGGTTTCTGATTTGGGTGACTGGATAAATGGTGATGCCATTTACTGAACAGGTTGAGGGTGGAACCTAGGGGAAACAAGCTTAGTTTGAAGCATGTTAAGTTTGAAGTATGGTATGTGTAAAGTATAGGATTTGTACAATCTTGGAAGTAGGGGAGATCACCCAGGAAGCATGTGTAGAGTCAGAGTATGGAGGATAGACTCCTGGTGAAGACCAGTATTTAGGGGTAGTCAGAAATAGAAATCCTGAAGAGTGGTGTTTCTCAAACCAGAGAAGGGATTTAAGGAAGAAAAAAACAATATATTCAACACAGAAAATTAAAGTAAGTCAAGCCTGAGAGAGAGCATTTGGATTTGGCAACTAGTAAGTCCCTGGTGACCTGAGCAATCAAAAGCAGTTTTAGCATAGTAGTAAGATTGTAATCCCACCAGCAGTGGGGCAAGGAACAAATGGGAGGTGAGGAAGTGATGATAGAGATCATAGACTACTCTTTTTTTTTTTTTAAACATAGAGACAGGGTTTCTCCATGTTGGTCAGGCTGGTCTCAAACTCCTGACCTAAAGTGATCCGCCCACATCGGCCTCCCAAAGTGCTGGGATTACAGACATGAGCCACCGTGCCTGGCCTGTAGACTACTCTTTTAAGAAGCTAGGGAGAGGGAGAGTCTTAAGATGAAAAATAAGTATACCTATGTAGGCTTAGGGAAAGAAAGCAAGAGAAGATAGTTGTTTGAGGGACCTGTGAAAACGGGAGAGGGTGTTAGCTAACATAGGTAGAGATGCTGCCTTGAGAGATCTTTTACCCTGAGAGAAAAGAATGGATATAGTTATATATCAGTGCGTATAGGGAGATAGGAAATTGAGTTCACGCTTCATAACTTCAGCTTCCTCTGTGAAACTGTAAGATCATCCTTGTGACAAAAGTGAAAATGGGACTAGGGGCTTGAATACTTGTCCTATAGGGTATAATGAGAAACTGGAAACAAGCTAAATGTCCATCAGTAGCAGAGAGGTTGAATTATGGTATATCCATTCAGTTAAAGTGTGCAGCTGTTAAAAGAATAAGGAAAATCAGCTGGGCGTGGTGGCTCACGCCTGTAATCTCAGCACTTTGAGATTGGGCCTTGGGAGGCCAAGGCGGGTGGATCATTGGACGTCAGGAGTTCAAGACCAGCCTGACCAACATGG
>NW_016107917.1:257715-259982 GCF_001604975.1 Cebus imitator | reverse complement strand
AAAAATTAGCTGGGCATGGTGGTGCGTGCCTGTAATCCCAGCTGCTCAGGAGGTTGAGGCAGGAGAATTGCCTGAACCCAGGAGGCGGAGGTTGCGGTGAGCTGAGATTGCGCTCCAGCCTGGGTAACAAGAGCGAAACTCTGTCTCAAAAAACAACAACAAAAAAAGAATTGAAACTGAGGAATTAGCCAGGGTCCAGATTTTGGAGAGCTCTGTATGCTTTGCTAAAGAATTTGGCCTTTATCCTAAAGGTAGTGGGGATCTGTTGAAGGACTAGGATCATTTCAGCAGCAATTCAGAATGTGGATGGTAGGAGAGCAGGACTGGAAATGGTTATGGCGATCATTAGGTGAGACATGAGTTAGCTGTAAGGCAGGAACGGTGGTCAGAGATTTGAGGGAATTTAGGAGGTAGAATATATTTAAGATTTGATAACTGATAAGATGTGGATATTTCAGTCAATATTCATTGAGTCTAATGGACACCAGGCATTATTCTAGATCAGGGGTATCCAATCTTTTGGCTTCCCTGGGCCACACTGGAAGAAGAATTGTCTTGGGCCACACATAAAATACACTAACAGTAGCTGAGCAGCTTTTAAAAAATGTCTGCATAAATCTCATAATGTTATAAGAAAGTTTATGAATTTGTGTTGAGCCGCATTCAAAGCCTTCCTGGTCCACATGTGGCCTGTGGGCCACAGGTTGGACAAGCTTGTTCTAGATACAGCAATGAATAAAACAGCCCCTTCCCTCAAATAGCTTAGAATTTAGTGAAGGAAGGAGACAATAAACAATAGTGAGAAGTACTATTTAGAAAATAAAAGTGGGCTGGGCACGGTGGCTCACGCCTATAATCCTAGCACTTTGGGAGGCGGAGGTGGGTGGATCACCTGAGGTCAGGAGTTCAAGACCAGCCTGGCCATCATGGTGAAACCCCATCTTAAAATAAATAAATAAATAAATAGAAAATAAAAGTGATGTGAGAGGGTGTGGGTGAGGGTGCTAGGTTTTTTGTTGTTTTCAGACAAGGTCTCTGTCACCCAGGCTGAGTGCAGTGGCCTTGATCACAGCTTGCTGCAGCCTCAGCCTTCTAGGCTCACGTGATCCACCTCAGCCTCCTGAGTACCTGGGACTACAGGCACGTGCCACCACACTCGGCTAATTATTTTTTTGTATTTTTTGTAGAAACAGAGTCTTGCTATGTTGCCTGGACTGGTCTTGAACTCCTCGATGCAAGCAGTCCCTTCTGCCTTAACCTCCCAAAGTGCTGGGATTACCGGCATGAGCCACTGCACCTGATGAAGGGTGCTAATTTAATGGTCAGAGAAGACCTTGCTGAGTAACTGTCATTGGCATGCAAATATATATGTATTACTTTGGTAAAGTTAAAACATTTTTTTAAGTGTGAAAAGGCAAGCAATAAAAGAACCTCAAAAGATACTTTGAAAGACTGTCCAGAAAAGTATGTAGAAACCAGGATATACTGTTTGTAGGGAAGCCAAAGAAGGAAAGTTTCAATGGATAGAGTGGTCAGCAGTGTCCAGTACTTGTAGAAAGGTCAAATCAGATAAGGACCGAAATTTGTCATTTGGATTTGGCAGTTGGTGAGCCTGGTGAAAACAGTTTCTTTGGAATGGTGGGTGGAGCTGAAATCAGATGGCAAGTAGGTTGAAGAATTGAATGAAAAGAAGTAGCAACAGTTTCTAGGAGCTTGATTTGATTAAATAATAGCTATTATTCTTTGTGCCAGCCTCTCCACAGAGAGCTCTACTTACCTGACCTCATTTAATCCTGAACCATCTTTGAGATACATATTATTCCCATTTTACAAATGAGGGAACTTGTTCAGGGTCATACAGATAGAGGGATTAGCCTTGGACTGGAGAAGGACTCTCTTTAAGGCCAGAAAGATGTGTATATGTGCAGTAGGAAGGGGGTAAAACCATGCCCTTGTGCACTGTAGGCCCTGTTAAGTTTTGTCAGCCTGGCGTGTTGGCTCATGCCTGTCTATAATCCCAGCACTTTGGGAGGCTGAGGCGGGAGCACATGAGGATCACATGAGCCCAGAAGTTTGAGATCAGTCTGGGCAACATAGAGAGACCTTGTATCTAAAAAAAATAAAGAAGTTTCATTTTTATCCTAAGAGTCGTGGGAAATTTTCAGTGGGAATGGGGTAGAATCTGAGAAGATGACCTCAGGTTTATGTTTCCAAATCAGTTGAAATAGCTAAAATGTTGTTTTTTGGGTTTTTTTTTTTTTTTTTTT